>NC_051184.2:47110758-47337344 GCF_013339695.2 Rhipicephalus sanguineus | reverse complement strand
CCAAAAAGTATTTTATTAAGTATTGAACAGCGCACCGTTAACACAAACTTATATTCGTGTGTAATGGGGCCCTTTCAGGCGCACAAAGTTAAAGATCATTTTGTCACGCTGAAAAAAGGAGTTTTATGGTTTGCCGTTCGAACGCCGGGCCAGATTGTAATTTTGCAGCGATCACGCTATAAGCGTGAAGTCTGATGCGTTGCTTTTACGTAATTTATCGTGCGTTCTGAGCACGACTTGGGATGTTACCGTGATTTGTGAAGGGAAGATTTATTTCAATATCTCGGTTAGGCCGCCGCGCGTCAGCTGCAGCGGTTATCTGGCACGTTATGTGGTCTGCGTTTCTGTGACTCTCAGCCTACACAGTAAACACTTTACACCCTTAGGGGGGCTTTTGCCGTGTCTATAACGCCCTTACACCCTAGGAAAAAGGGTGTTTTCACGTATCAAAACGCCCATACCATAGGGTGATGGCAGTGGCCTAACACCTTTATCATGGGGTGTTTCCCATGGCCTGATACCCTTATCACTGAAAAAGTGAAAAATAAAAATCTACCAGTCAGGAAACAAGCAATTACAAACGACATCAGCACAGAAGGTGCACGCACGCGCTAACCGCACACACAACAGAGCGTATTGTAAAATACCACATCGACGGAGCGCTCGTGCTACACAGCCTTACACTGACCATCTGGTATATATATAGTCATATTACCTTAAGCCGCCGTTCAGTGCCGGCGGAGATATTCCTGTTTCGTATAAATGAACATTAAACATTAAGGAATAGGCGTAAATTTATAGTACGTTTGTAGATAGCCCTAAAAGAGACATCTTTTAACCTAAAACTCGCCTAAGATTCAACGACATTTTAATCAGCGAGTCCCAGATATCATCTGGCACGCTGTGGTATGGAACATGAGTGTTTCGATAACACATAGCACCCTTAACTCCTAAAGGGTGTTTTGTTAGAGCATTACCCCTTAAAGGCTATATTGGGGAAGGAAAACACCCTTACATCCTAATTTTTGCAAATTTTGGTTAGGCAAACGGGGTCTTTTGCTTGCATGAAACCCCCTTAAGGGTGCAAAATGGTTTACATTGCAAGGGCCCTGCACCTGCTCTAGTGAAAGCCTTATATGCCTCACCAAACGCGAAATTGACCGCGGTGTCCGCGGTGTCCCGCGTCGGCGGCGCGTCAACACGAGAACACGAAAGATGTGAAAAATCACGTGATGACGCCACCATACGACCAAAGCTTGTGAGTCATGATGACGTCGAATAACGTGACTTCACGCGATAACGTCATCGCATGGTTGCAACGCCTCCAAGATGGGAGGCGTTGCAAGCTTTCTGCACGTCCCGGGTTTGCATTGCCTCCGTGATTGGTGGGCCGATAACAGAGGTTGTGCAAGGCGCCGATGTCATGTGATAAGTTATCATATGACGTAACGTATCTGGCGTCAAACATGACGTCATTGCCACGTCCAAAATGTTAGCTATCTATGACGTTCGGGTCACGTCATCACATGATATTTTAATGCCTCGATATCGGAGGAGTTGCAAGCTTTCGGAACCTTACCTGGCCTTGTGTTGCCTCCATGATCTGTGGAACGATCACGGAGGCTCTGCAAGCGCCGATGTCATGCGATGACAATATCAGATGATCAAATACAGACGCGAGCGAGTCGCGGTCGCGGCCGCAGCTGATTTTGTTCGCTCGAACCACGGCTGAGGGCAGCATTCTCGCGGCGCGCGAACCGCTAGTCACGTGGTTCTTTTTGTATTTCGCGGGCTTTCTTGCAACCTGGAAAAAATGGTATACGTGAGACTTTCTTTAGCGCAAATAATAGGAATTGGGGTTTATGAAGAGGCTCTCGAACTTTGTGCAAGCCGCATTTCTTGCTTACAGTCAATATTTATCAATTTATTAAATAATCCTAATTAACAAGTTAGTTAATTACCAAAGAAAAAATTGTCTGTACTGCGCAAGGTGACTGTCAGCAATTTGCAAGTGATTTCACTCGCCTGCCTCTAATAATGTAATTTTAAACCCTTGGCTAAGATAGCTGGGACCCCGATATATATATATATATATATATATATATATATATAATATATATATATATATATATATATATATATCGGGTGTCGCAGCTATCTTTAGCCAAGGGTTTAAAACTAACAATATTAGAGGCAGCGAGTGAAATCACTTGCAAATTACTGATAGTCACCTTGCGCACTACAGACAATTCTTTGTTTGTAATAACTAATTTGTTAATTAGGATTTTAATTAAATTGCTAAACATCGACTGTAGGCAAGAAATGCGGCTTGCAAAGTTCGAGAGCGTCTTCAGAAACCCCAATTGCATTATTTGCGATAAAGAAAGTCTCACGTATACCATTTTCGAAGCTGCAAAGAAAGCCCGCAAAATACAAAAAGAACCACGTGACTAGCGCATTCGCCCGCCGCGAGAATGCTGCCCTCAGCCATGGTTTGAGAGAACGAAATCAGCTGCGGTCACGACTCGCCGGCTCCGTTGTAGCGGTAGGCCGATAAGTCGACGGTGGTTTCAGTTCAACAGTTCAACTCCAACTTCGGACCGACCATCATCGCAGGGTCGAAAAAGTTCTCACGAGATCACTGCGCAGAGACGCGCCAGCCGAACCGTAATAAACATCTTCAGCGTCACAACATAACCAAGCGTCGTCATTATTCAACCTAAGCTTCAAAAAATAATCCAGAAAAGAAACCACAATACACGCACACTCACAGGTCTTCATAGCACGAAACCTCACCGATGATTACGATACTCCCTCATGCGAATTCTGAGCGCAGCTTTCTGTTGAGGCAACGCCAACTGTGTTTGAAGTTCTGGCTATCCGCATTGGAACATTCGTTACATATTGCCACAGAAACTGCCAGTGCTCGAGTGCTGCGCACACCACTATTTGCATTGCAGGCGTCGCGAACCAAGCGAAACTCTGACATCAACATCCCCGTCTCGACAAGCGAGACAATCGCAGCGCAGCCGCGAGCCGTGCATGCGCACGAGCTCCGACCGAAGGGCGGGCGCGCGTGACGTAGGAAGAAAGCGATGTTAGAGCCCAGTGGCTCGTGACATCGACAGCCACCGCGTTCGCTGTCTTTCGTCCTCGTTTGCTCTATCGGTACGCCGACGACGCCAACGGCGATGCCGAACAACGCAAGAACGGGCGCGTAAGAGCGCGCTGAAAGCGCAGCGCATATCGTAGAACGTCGTGGACTCTAATCGGCGTACACAACTCTAGAATTCAGTTTCTCGATGATTTGGGCATATATAATTCTCTCCATATTCTTCATTAAACTTGTATAACAATGTGCTTGCACAATTTTGCTTTTGCATATTGTTTAGCAACGCTAGATTTCACGAATGAACAGTGCGTACATAACCTCAGCCTTGCGCCCGTCTCGCGGAAAGACTGTATATGGCGGACGGCGCCGGAGCGGAGGCGTGGCGTGACGGTGACATCAACGGCGTCATCGCCGCGCCGCGACGTCCAGCCCCATGCATTCGCCAGACTGTCCCCATATACGGTTCTTCGCGGCTGCTGCTACAGCTGCAGCCTTCAGCAGCTCGGTAACCAGGTGTTCGCAAAGGTTAGGAAGTCTACAGGCTAACTAAAGGTCTCCACTGGCGGGATCGCATTGCGTAGTGGACAGATAACTTCTTCGGCGTTCGGACGTGCGTACATGGGAATGGTATGCCTTGAGAACGCAGCGTTGCCCAATTTAAATACGAGTTAGTAAAGCGTACATCGCGTCACTTGCATGTTACACATAAACACGGTTACAAAGCTCCAATGTTGTGATTTTAATACTTCCTTCGTCACTTCTTAACCTGTTGCTTTTCAAATAATCGAAGCGAGAATATTTCAGCACGTCTAATGCTGCGGCTGCTGCTCCAAGCCTCACGGAAAACGTCGCCACAGTTGGACGACAGGAACACAATCGCAGCCACCGACGAGATTCGCCAAGTGAATCGAGCTTTTCTCACTGATTTTTACACTCCTCCCAGCCCTTTCGTCCATCGCCGCACTAGATAAGCAACGTTGTTTGATGATTGACGTTAGAGCACTGCACGGGCCTGTTTTCCCGGCCCGGCACGAAAACGCCATGCTCCGGCCCGCCCGAGCCCGTCCCGGTGTTCTTAAATGTGGCGCGTACCCTGCCCGGGCCCGAAAGGTTGGGTCGGCCCGGCCCGTTTCAGCTAGTTATGCCTTGAGCATAAAGGAGGCACTGTCCACCTTCGGTTATTGTGAAGATACCTGCCGCACACAATATATTTTCCAGAGATTGTTTGGGAACTTCTTTCAGTGCCACGACTTTCGATTGGTAACTGTGTAACTTTCAATTATTACGCCCGTAACACACTTGCGAAATAATTGCGGGCAATATAAAATATAATTGGAGTCATAGTTGGTTGTGTCATGTACGCACGCAGTGGTACCACGCAGTCTCATTTTTGCATTTTAAAGAACGACTACAAAATATAATACCCCCATAAAGTGGAATAGAAATCATGGCAGACATTTTTAGTGCGAGTCTACATCAATAGCATACGAGCTAAGGCTGTTGAGTAAATGTAGCAAGTCACCTGCAAAATTCATCTATTGCACAATGCAATGAAAAAAAATCGTGCTCTAGCTGCTTCTGGGAGGAATACACCAGGCTGGGCAGCGTTACATCAATTAAAGCTGCCGTTTTGACTCCTCGGCAGGCAACTGCACCCAACGTACACTACGTTTTCATGTTCAAAACAATAAGGGTCTTTGTTCCAATCTTCTTCCCCTAGTCACAGCCACCGCAGTGCCATATATCTGTCAAAGCGAGGCATACCCGTTAGCGAGCGAGCCAACGTCCTCGCTGTTTCCTGAAGATGGCTGTCTCGTCGTCTTCGTGTGACCGCCTTCGATCTTTGAAAATGTTACGCCATAACCAAGACCGGCTTCCAAAACAACTGTCTATTAGAGCGCCGAAGTGAACCAGCCGGCGGCCTCTTTAGCGCTTCCCCGCCGAACGCGGCATGTCGGGTGTCCGGAGCTTGATCCCCGCAGGACCGGAAGCGGGTGAGTGGGTTGCCTAGTCGCCGATGGTCGATGGCCTTGGTGCGAACAGGCGAGCGAAGTCTCACTGTCTGTGCCTCGCGGTTAGGGTTGCAGGCTTGCAGCTCACGGCAGCGACGATGGAGGAGAAAGAGATGTGTGGCAGAAAGGAAAAAGCGGCGACTGTGGAGGGGAGAAAGGTGGAAGGTAAAGAAGCCAACATTTAACAGGGCTAGCGCCCACATGGAAGGACATTTCACGCGGATCAGGCATATTCTACTGATTCAGTAG
This sequence comes from Rhipicephalus sanguineus, assembly GCF_013339695.2. NCBI lineage: Eukaryota > Metazoa > Arthropoda > Arachnida > Ixodida > Ixodidae > Rhipicephalus > Rhipicephalus sanguineus. Next base: position 47,331,971 of record NC_051184.2, on the reverse strand, counting down.
GCTTCATTTCAGAAGGCGTCATCTTTTCAGTCGACAAATAAGTCGAATAATATGTTCAATATAAATGAACTTAGGCCTTTATATTTTTGTTTCAACATGTAGGGCATTAAGCATTTCAAGTGCTGCACAGAATACCCCGTTTATGCCTCTGTATGTCTCCCAAAAGACCTGTATAGGCCTGTATAATCATCTTATCTTACCGCACGCACAGAACTACCCGCGCGGCTAAAAGAATTTTGGACCGCGGTACATTAAACACGGAATGGTGATACCGCAGCCTCTAGGTACGCAGTGGTAATGCCGTCGCTGATATAGCACCCTACTATCACGCAACTACGAAGCGAATTCTCCCGCTTCAGCGACATTGGCAGTTCTTCAAAGCCCCTGAAGCGTTTCGGTTGCAAAGCACGACAGGCATTGCGTAAATGAGAATTGCGTATCTGGTAAGTTGTCCCTAAGTAAAGGCTGATACCCAACGACTCACGAGGTATCCTTGGGCTGCACCTAATCACGAATATGATTGAAAACGATCTTGCCCCACGTACTTGAGGTGTTACATGAGCAAACAGCAGCTGCATTTTACATGGTTTTTCTGATGTTTTGTTTGAGTTCCTCGTCAGCTATTCTGCGTGACTTCATTGAGCTCGCTTTAACAGCTACTCGAGAAATCAAACGAAAACAACTTGATTGTAAAGCCTAGCGCGCACCACGGTTAATAACTATTAGAGCGCTATTCCTTTAAAGTCAATAAGTAAACTCACCGCTCCAAAAAGGCGCTTGCGACCGTTCAGCCCCCCCCCCCCACCCCCCGACACTCAGCACGATCCTCCTTCTGTGTCGCTTCTGGCGTGCTTGTTCCCAATTAGGAGAAAGAAAGTGCTCCCTTCTTGCATAACTTGTGACTCCACTTGTGCACCACGGGTTCTAAAACACATGCTGGCAATAGAGTTGTGAGTGAGTGGTGCCCGATAGTAGGGTCGTATAAGGCCGTATTATGATCACTTAGAAAGTTGTTGCAAGGCCCATTTAAATTTTAAATGCGAAACATTTCTTAGCGAACCCTAGGCACTTTGATCGTTTTATTTATTATCTTTCTTATCTATTTTCTATCTACGTATCTATCTATCTCTCTATGTATCTATCTATCTATCTATCTATCTATCTATCTGCCTAGGTGTGGGTGCTCTCGTGATCGCCTCCTTAACTTGGTGTACACCAAAATTGGCATGGGAGGGTAAGAGGGTTTGAAGAATATGTCTGTCTGGTCATAGCAGAAATGATGTGAAAATTCTGTTGCATACGTCATCCAACCCTTTTTCCCACACGTGTGGCATACCCGTATACCACGGCCCGTTGTATACGGGTATGCGCCACAAGTGATTGAGAGTTTATATCTACCCAGGAACGGCAAGAACGGATAATGGTAATTTAAATGCGAGATCTTTAAGAAAAACCGACACCGTCAGCGTTGACCCGACGAAAGAAAGAATAAGGATAAAGATCCCAGCAGGAATTGAACCCAAGCATTCTGCGTGACATTCACGTATTCTACCACAGAGCCACGCCAGGTCTAGGAACTGCTTTGGAAAAGATCCTATGCAGGCGTAATGTCGGTGCAACGTCAAATGTGGTTGTAGTGCTGGTTATCAAATTTTATTATAAAGCAATAAAGACTACTTATGTACTCCTATGATGTATGCATGCGTCTTCCCGAGTTGACGTCAATTGCGGTTCAAGTGTTGGCTCCTCTTTTATAGCACTCCAATCAACATTACACTTGTATTAGTATAATTCAGCAAGCTACATTAAACGCTGATCAACCCCGGAGGAGTATACCTTAAGGAAAGTTACGTTTGATATTAACATCGTCGCGCCGTCGCATGTTTCGATAACATATACGCCTGTGCTCTAACGTGAGTGCCGATACTACGTCAGCCCATAAGCTGAATGGACTGACGGCGTGCCTGGTAAGCCCACGGTGCGCACATGACTGCTCAATTTACAAAACTACCTCGATCCCCCTCGTAATGCTTTGTTCAAGGCCCGAAAATGCAGCATATATCTACTGGCTGCCTGCTTCGCATAAAACCGATTACCACAAGGCGTGGGATCTACCGATGTTTTTATATTTTTTATATTCTTTTACTACAATAAATCGATAAGCATCAGTGATCAAATGAACTTTTATTTCTCCCCAAGAAATAAGTGGATAAAAAGAGCCACAAGAACTATAGCTTAACAAATCTCAGGCACCCTAAGGACCCAAGCAGCAAATGAACACGATACAAAATAATAATTTGCAGAAAGTAACAAAGGATATGTAAATGCGTGATGTATAAGCGTACGACAAAAAATCACACGATCTCCCGCTAAAGGGGACCATGAGGCCATGCGAAGCAGCGTTTCGGCTTGTCGAGCCCGCGTTTCAGAGGGGGGAGTGGAGAGGGAAAGTGGAGAGGGGGAGAGGAGAAGGGAGAGGGTGAGGGCGAGTGGAGAGGAAAGTGGAGAGGGGAGAGGAGATGGGGAGAGGGGTGAGGGGAGTGGAGAGGGATAGTGGAGAGGGGTAAATGGGGTGTGGAAAGGGAAAAGGGGGAAAGGAGAGGAGGAGTGAAGAGGGGAGAAGGGAAAGCGGAGTGGAGGGGGAAAATTGGGAGAGGGGGTGTGGGGAGAGCGTTTGTGCATGCGCAGTAAGGGTGGTCACGCCGCACACCATCACCACCGGATTGAACCCCGCCATAAGATGCTTCGCACCTAAAAACTTACAGCTGTGTAGTAGACTGTAACAAACGGAAACTTGGGCCAGTTGGTTGTACTTCATATTTACCGCAGCGCAACCACAGACACGGACAGAGAAAAGAAGCGAAACGGAAACACAGCGCTGACTAAAACTGACTAAGACTAAAAAGTGTCTACTTGGTTCATACATAACAATACATTACGGTACACAGTTTTAAACAAAACTTTGTGATGATGATAATATTGCAGGAAAACAAGATGTTACAATTAATCCAAGAAAACACACTGCAAACACCAATAAACAAAAGAAATTAAATGTAAGGACGTAATATTACTTTCACATAAGATATGTGAAGACAGAAATCAGTGCAGCAATAAAATAGATGAAATCTAAACGGAAAATACAGACCAACACAGTCGGCCTGTGTTGACGTCAGTCCCGAACACAGTCGGCGTCTAACATGCGCAAAATCAACACCCTCCGATTTTACCCTAAACCAAGATAGTTGCTATAGAAAAAAATGAACAATTCAACGCGCGGCAGGGACATTCATACGACAATAAACAGTATTTGAGAAGAAAAAATACGTAGGGTTAGTCACTGACATAGGTCATGCGCTAAGCACGCATATAACATTCTGCGAGAAGTAATAATATTATCCGGGGTTTAACCTCACAAAACCACGATATGACTATGAGAGACGCCGTAGTGGAGGGCTCCGGAAATTTCGACCGCTTGGGGTTCTTTAACGTGCACCTAAATCTAGGTGCGCGGGCCTCAAACATTTTCGCCTCCATCGAAAATGCAGCCGCCGCGGTCGGGATTCAATCCCGCGACCTTCGGGTCAGCAGTCGAGCGCCATAATCACTATACCACCGTGGCGGGGCATTCTGCGACAAGTGAACGCGACTAGATCCTCATCGAATTTAAATCTTATCTTCACCCGATAAGAATGAGCGAAATGCGCGCATTGGCGCAGTCTCAGCGGTTAAGCCACGTTTTGCCGATGCTTAAAATAGCTGCTACTTGGAGTGATAAAAACTTCATCCCGGACCTTGCGCGGCATTATAACTGGAACCAAGGATGTTGATTTCTTGTATCATATGAGTAGTGTACACTGTCAATCGAAACGAGCTGACGAAGTCAGTTTTATAAGTTTTATGGCGAGACGATAATCACAAGAAAGACCGAGACGAAATGCGTTTATTCAACTTTTAGTACATTAAATGCGTTAAAGTAAGGACGCGTATGGGTGACACGCTAAACGTTAGCGGTCGCCCGAACTGCGCGTTGTTGGCATGGACAGTGTATTTTAATGTTATCAACTGATTTTACAGCCCAGGCCAGATTGCAATCATTTATTGTTGATAAAAATAATCCTATCAAGCATTCGCTTGGTATGATAAGGCCTTATTTAACCAGCTCATTGACAAAATTTAACTTCTAAAACTAATTTCCACATGCTTTTTCTATGACAATCTTTCTTAGAATGTACTAACAAACGCCTTTATCTAGTAAACAAAACTAACTCTATCATGATTAAAAGATAAGGTTTGTTCTCTTCAATAGCACAGTTTAGTACGAAAAAATATAGCTTTTTAAAGAAGTCTACTCATACAAGGTAACGCAAGTGGCATATTTTCACTGCTTCTAGAAGTTTACATGTTTTGGGGAGGAATAAAATATTGTCCAGAGAGACTGACTTGAGGCATGTTCTCCGGTCATGAAAATGTAGCCAGCTGCGCTGGAATTTGTTCCACTGCTGCCGCTTGTGGCTGCTATACAAAGAATACTTTTCGCGAGGGAAGACAACCTGTGAGTCTTCCACCGTTTCAGCACATTGGTGATGTGGTCAGCACCGTCACAATGCAAGTACTTGTCTAATTCGTCATTCTGCTGTAGTTCTGCGACGCCTTGACACTCTTGGAACTCCTCCTTCAAGCTCCATCTTGGTCTTTTTGCTGCTGCGGCGGATGCACAGTCATCGCTTTCATGGTGGGCAGAAGGTGCGGGCATATTGCAGCATCTTTGCGCTAACGTATGCATACGTTGCGCACCGCTCTGTTTCGTCAAGTGCACGCAGACGACGAAATGGCGGACATAGAAGTGTTGCAGCAGTGTGCGCTTCGTCAAGGTGCAACTTACTCTTCAAATATTCTGTTGCTCTCCTTTTCAATGCAGCAACTGTCGGTGAGCCTGTAGGTGCAGCTGCAAGGTGTTTTTGTAACTTTGTGTTGTACAAGGCACCAGAGGCAACATCGGCTGTTTGGCCTGTTCTAACTTCACCGTGGCCTCTTTGAAGGGCTCCAGCGGGTCAATGATGTCTCTTATGAAGACTTTACTTACACTGTCCATCAGTGAACTCCCCCTTTCTTCAATGACATTTTCGATTTCTTCGAACTGTGTGTACACTGACTTCAGCATTGGTACTTTGGAATTCCATCGTGTGCTTACTTCTTCGCATACGCCATGACGCAAGAGAATATAGAGTCCAACTTCTTTTATGAAGGTGCGAACTGCCTTTACCAGGGTGGAAGCGGGCTTGAGTGTTTTGAAGCAGCTCAGGGAGCAGAAATAATGCTGTTTTGGAGTAGCTTTGGAGCACCAAAATGTTTCTTTGGAGCAATGCAAGTTAGTTTTGGAGCAGAATTCTAGGATCAAATGTCATTGTTGCTTAATTTTTTTATTTCTGGTAAACACAAGAAATTTCAACGATTTTAGAAAAGATTCAATGCTGATGAACCAACAAAACTTAACATATATATATATATATATATATATATAAATATATATATATATATATATATATATACGGGTGTCCCAGCTATATTTAGCCAAGGGTTTAAAAATACAATATTAGAGGCAGGCCAGTGAAATCACTTGCAAATTACTGACAGTCACCTTGCGCACTACAGACAATTTTTTGTTTGGTAATTAACTAATTTGTTAATTAAGATTATTTAATTAAATTGCTAAATATTGACTGTAGGCAAGAAATGCGGCTTGCAAAGTTCGAGGGCGTCTTCAGAAACCCAAATTCCATTATTTGCGGTAAAGAAAGTCTCACGTATACCATTTTTTCCAAGCTGCAAAGAAAGCCCGCGAAATACAAAAAGAACCATGTGACTAGCGCATTCGCCCGCCGCGAGAATGCTGCCCTCAGCCGTGGTTTGAGAGAACGAAATCAGCTGCGGCCACGACTCGTCGGCTCCGTTGCAGCGGTAGGCCGATAAGTCGACGGTGGTTTTTTTTGGCCCGCGTCAGCCAGTTGGCGCGCGTGACGGTGCAAGTTGTAGCGAGCGCGGGCCAAGAAACCACCGTCAACTTATCAGCCTACCGCTGCAACGGAGCCGCCGAGTCGCGGCCGCAGCTGATTTCGTTCTCTCAAACCACGGCTGAGGGCAGCATTCTCGTGGCGGGCGAATGCGCTAGTCACATGGTTCTTTTTGTATTTCGCGGGCTTTCTTTGCAGCTTGGAAAAAATGGTATACGTGAGACTTTCTTTATCGCAAATAATGGAATTTGGGTTTCTGAAGACGCCCTCGAACTTTGCAAGCCGCATTTCTTGCCTACAGTCAATATTTAGCAATTTAATTAAATAATCTTAATTAACAAATTGGTTAATTACCAAACAAAAAATTGTCTGTAGTGCGCAAGGTGACTGTCAGTAATTTGCATGTGATTTCACTCGCCTGCCTCTAATATTGTATTTTTAAACCCTTGGCTAAAGATAGCTGGGACACCCGGTATATGCACGCAGGCGGCTGGATTATAACGCGCATTTATGATTGCCGGATGATGCAGGGTGCTTGAATGTGTGTCGCGTCGACCGCGCATGGAACTTGACTGACGCCACCTATACGAACATGCCAGTTTATTAAGTGAGAGAATGAAACTTTTATTTTTGAACGAGGCGGGCGTTCCCCTCGCCCAGAGGTGGGTGACTTCTGGGCGCGCGCTGACTGGGTGACTTCTCTGGATGATGCTTCCATGGGCCCTATCCACTATAGTCGAAGCTGTTTATCCTCAGCGTTTCTTGACGTCAGCAATTCATCCCGCTAACTCCAGAAAATTTACTTATCCTGGCAATCTGCGATTATATCTCGGTATGCTGTGTAATGTTTCTTTTTGACTCAGCTCGATCGCTATACTCTTTCTTTTTAAAGGGACACTAAAGGCAAATAACAATTTATGTCAGAGTGAAAGCCCAACGTATGACAACTTCTAAAACGGCAATATTATCAACAGCAGTGCCCTACTTACCGAGAAATTAAGCTAAATGTATCACATGATGAGCGCCACGAGTGGGACATTTTCGAAGTGATCCAGATGACGTAGGGAAGTCGGCCTACAATAAATTACTAGTAATCAAACTAGCAGCAGTAAAAAAAGAACATTCCGAGCATCAAAAGACGTAATAAAATGCTGTTTGTTCGTTTCCGCTTGATTCATGGAAAACAAAACTTCCGTGGCGTTGCCATGGGGAACGGCGCGCGTGGTTCAATGTTCCGTTTTCGCCGAACTGTGCCTCGCCCGTCTCAGTGGTAGTTTTCGGGATCGCGTACTGCCGTGCGTGTTTTGCGCACTCGTGAAAGTCGCTCTGACAGAAAGTTCGACAAAATGCCGCATGCGTGTGATATTGCCGGATGCCCGAATGGTGCACAACGCCAGTGCTGCAGCAAGGAAACCGGTGTGTCTTTTCACTGGGTGCCGCGGAATGAACCCTTACGCTCGAAGTGGTTTAGTGCCATGCGATTGCGCCAGTGTGCTAAACAGTCAAAACCTCTGCGTGTGTGCTCGCTGCACTTTCGTACTGAGGATTACGAGACCAACCGCAACTTGGTGAAGGCTTTGAATGTGCCCATCCGAGCAAGTCTTTGCCGCAGCGCCGTTGTTGCTACTGTGGGTCCCGCTACTTCCGTTCGGCTGCTACTAGTGTCGGCGGCCGCGCAGTAAAAGCGGACAACCTTGGGCACGGCAGCAGTGACGTATGGAAGTCGTATTTTCAGGCGGGAGATTTGAAGCGCGCTAACGCGATGCGGACCACTAAAAACGTGGTTTTATTTCAAAATAAGCACTTTCTTGGCACAAAAGCAGCACTACGAGGTTTCTGGACCGCTATTTCAACAATCAACGTCGACTTAATATTTGCCTTTAGTGTCCCTTTAATGCGATATCCTCTTTCGGAAGCATTGTTTAGCTCTGTAGAACAGATATGTATGTAATAAAACATTTCCTTAGATCAAACCGGGAAAAAAATATGCTATGTTAAGTTCTACAGAGAATCTGTCATATAATACTACACATCCAAGACGAAATATGCACTGAAACATTTACCGCGAAAAAGAAAGGGCCTGCAGTTTATACGAATCCTGGCTAATTGGCTCTTGTAGTACCAGCACCGACTAATGCTAATAGCAGTAGCTAACTGTTGGCTAATGCTAAATAGTATTGGCTAAATCTTCGTTTATATAAGACTGTTCGAAACTGCGCATATCCGCTCTTATAACGTATTCAATAAAATAACACGTGTACTCTACCACGCCTCACTCCATTCGACGTATACTTCGCTCCCTGACAGGTCTTTCTTTTGACAGAGGGTCGTGCATGCGTCCCACGACTCTCCTATAGAGAGAGTCGTGGGACGCACGACTCTCGAAAAGATAGTGAACGTGTTTAGTTATGCATGTGAGAGTAATATACATCGTAAAAATGTGGGCCGCTTGCACTAATGGTGCAAGGCTGGACTAATAGCGGAGCTTGTGGCCGACCTAGATTATTCGCTAGGTCTTAATTAACGTGATCCTAATTAGCAAGGCTATCTCTCTCTCTCTCTCTCTCATATCTCTCTTCCGTTTATCTGGTCTGTGCGTCTTTGCCTTTTTCAGAAGACACACGCACTGAAGAAACGCCCACATTGCTCATACGCATCGTGTCAACCTCAATGGGTGTGGTGCTCACAGGCCTTATTATCCGCCTAATTGCTAGGCGCGATACAAAAAAAATGTACTATAACTATCCTCATTTCTCGAATTTATGTTGCCAAGAGCAAACTGTCTTTATTTATAGTCAATCATAAGGTGAAGAAGAGGACGAAGAGAGAGCGCGCCGGCCGAGTTATTGCGTTGCACGCGCTAGGCGCAGCTGTGCCTGGCGGGCCGTTCATGATGATGATAGTTTACTGGTCACGCGAACCTGCGGAACGAAGAGATTAAACAGCTCCGCTGTTAAAAAGAGCCAAGAGGCTCTCTCTCGCTCTTTTAAAGACGATAGTCTTTCTTGGGGAACTTAAATGCAGAAATCTTGGTCTGTCTGTCTTTCTGTTTGTCTGTCTGTCACCCGATTCAGCCACCCGGCCAAAGTTTAACCACTTGTTGAACGCCCAGCTGTCTCGAACTGGTAGCGCCGTTCGTACTTATGAACATTGTCGATCAAAAAGCAAATGTTACGCATATCTGAGGCACAACATCATTACGTAAATATTAGGTGGTGTGCGCCTTTACTAGAAAATACATAGATACGTAATTTTAAGACCCTAGTGTTTCTTAGCCTGCGCTGAAAATGCTAGTGTGTTTTGGGCTGCGCTGCAAATGCGATGCTATGAGCCAGATGCGGCGATTCAACATGGAGGAGGAGAACTCATGTAGTATACGGCCGGTAGAAGACTATCGTCTTTCGACGACATTTGCACGCATATACGCGGCCGAATTTTTTAAATTCGCTTCATGCGTAATTGTCGGTGTCGCAGTAAACTTTGGGAGGAGTCTCGCGGTCGCGCGCGTCTTGTTCACCTTTGTTTTTCAGCGTTCACTGCACGCTCGAAGCGCGCGGAACTTGACGCTATCTAGCGTGGTTGGCCGTCACGCTTGGATCCGCTTCACGGATGGCCGCGTCGGCGCGCTCGCTCTTTTCGCGGAGCTGACCCCGTGGCGCACCTCGTCTTCGACCGGCCGCTGCTGCAGTAGGTCGACGCCGCGGAGGAGTGGCCGGTCGTGAGGTTATTATGGCATGGGTGCCATGGCGAAAGCGAGCTTTCGTCACCGGATATATAGTTCAGCGGCTCGTAGGAGCGTAACGCGCTGGCATGTGTAAAACGCCTCAAACGCGTCCACGGCCGCTTAGCTGAGGCACGCAAGGGCGTTAGGCATGTGTGAACCAAAGAGTTATAGGGAAAAAAAAAACTCATAGGGTATCTTACGCATTCACCGAAGACGCCTCGAAGGCGAAATCCATCTTCTTTTTCTTCTCACTCGATGGGCGGATGCTATGAGCTTTCAATGCTGTCAATGTATTCAATGATTTCAATGTATTAATCCTCCCCCGTCCCATTCCGAAAGCTTTCTGCACCTGGTTTTGCACTGCCTCCTGTGTCGGAGGCATTGGAAGATTTCCGCGCCTCATGAGTTCATGCAGTTCCATGACGTGGGCGGCCCGTTCAGTGGCGAACTCCTGCTTAGCCGGGTCCGTCGGGCGCAGCAGGGTCTCCCATTCCTTCCCATGTGGTCTGTGGCTCCGGGCCCAGCGGGGGAGGGTCCGCCGGGCATACCATGAGAATGTGGGTAAGGGTAGCGTGGTGGTGAGTGCATTTAGCACAGGACGAGGTGTATGCTCCCGGCTAAATGCGGGAAAGGAAATAGGGGGATGGAAGGGTGCGGGTCCGAAGGCGGCGTCGTGATACTTGGTGAAAATTTCCTAGGGATCATGGAACTGCATGAACTCATTAACGCATAGCGCAGTGGGGTCGTGCGGGGAGCCTAGGACGTATGTACGTGCCCAAATTCCTTGGTCTAATAAAGTCTTCCTCCTCCTCCTCTGCACCTCACCTGGTTTTGCACTGCGTGCGGGATGGGCACACCTTTGATCAAGCGACGATGTCATGTGATGGCGTCGTCATGTGAAGTCATGATGACGTCACAAGTTATGGGGATCTGTGACGTCATTATGACGTTACATGGTGACGTCATCACGCGATGGTTATTTTTTGCATCATTCGTGTTGACGCCGCCGACGCGGCGCCAACATGATCGAATCGCTGGCTTCACCACTGCCAGTAAGGTGTTGCGAGAGCTTCCACACCAGAATTTTTTTTTACCTCCTTGGTGTAGACGCATGTATATATACCGGATTCCTGGAAGCCCCGCTTACGCACGCCATGCATACTTGATCGTGGATGATTTTCACTGCAATAAGCGACTGTGTTTCATTTAACTGATGGATTGTCGGATCGACCTAACGGAAACCGTCCTTCTCTCCCTCTCTCTTCACATGCGGAACCACATCATAGCCTTCTCCTTGCGGTTTGTAGAGGGCGTTGGCCGGTGTCCATGCTATGTCAGTGCTGGTTAGCATGCACTGGCTAATGTGGGCGTGCTGGCTTACTGCTAGCAAATGTCGGCGACGGTGTCCTTATATTGGCCAAATGATGGCTATAGTATTGTCTCTATGATGGTAAGTGTTGGCCAATGTCTGCCATTCTAGGTGTATATGCGCCGTGTATAGGTCTCCTCTAAGCTTAGACAACAACACAAGTTGGTTCGGCCTGACCTCTTTGTTTATTTATGTAATCATGACTCGTAGTACTTTGGATACTACCTTTCAAGATGAATGTCTGCGAAGCTACCCCAATATCACCCGTGCGCTGATTTTTGGTCATTTCGAAAGTATAGAGGCTCTTTCGCGGATGAGTTTCGGGGCCGCCATGTTGGGCTGCTACCTTTCACGTTTCGTGTCTTTAACGACTAAACGAACAGTCCTACGGTTGCCGCATGTGTAGAAAAAGAAGTGGTTTAATAAAGGATGGGGGCTCGTAGAGAAAAGAAGAAGACGATGAGGTTCGAATGGGCCCTATGTGTCTGCGTCAGTCTCTCGCGTTTTTAATATTCTTTGGTGCCGAAAACCCCGTGCGGACACGTCTTACCCTCTTCGCATGCATCGAGGGGCTTTCTACTCTGCCACTGTACTGGTGAGGAACGATAAACGCCAACGCGGAGATTGACTCCAGTGCAAGCCAGCTGCGAGAACGCACCTAACTTCAAAGAATGGATCGACTGAAAGCCAAGCGAGCCTCCCGACGAGCACAGAACACCAAGGTCATTCAGGAAGCCAGATCTCTTCTGAGTACGCCCGATGTTGACATTCCCAAGCTCAAAGGTATGCGTGATCGTCTTTCATCAAGTAACGACAGGCTATCGAAGATCGATGACGAGATCGAGGAACACATACCGGATGATGAGTTAGGAGTCGAATATGCGACTGCTGCCGAGTACAACGACGAGGCAATCAGCATGCTTGCCGAATTAACTTGTCGCATCGAGGCACTGGAAAGAGCTGAGAGAGATCGCGCTACTCCTTCGCAAGTACCACCTGTGCAGCCTAACGTCACGGATAACGCTGTTCTACAAGGCAGTTTCTGTCGACCTAGTCTTCCCAAGCTCGATATGCCAACGTTCAAGGGAGACATAAATGAGTGGACTGGATTCTGGGAACAGTTTGAGCAGACAGTTCACCTAAATAACGCCCTCTCGTCCACAACGAAGTTTTTCTACCTGCGGCGATATCTCGCCGGAGAAGCAGCAGCGGCCATAGCAGGGCTGCCAACATCTGAGTCTTGTTACAACGACGCTATCGATATCCTCAAGGAGCGCTTTGGGGACAGAAATCGAATCGAGCAGCATCACCTAGCCGCTCTAAGGAACCTTAGTCACGTTAAGCAAGGCACTGACGTCCGAGGTCTGAGACGGCTGTACGATACTACACAGCTGCACATTCGTTGCCTGAATTCTCTCAACGTGCCTACGCTAAGCTTCTCCGCCATGCTTATTGACATACTGCAAAAGGCTCTACCGTACGACATCGTTCTTGCGTTTACTAGAGAGCAACGAACTAAAGCATTGAGGAATGACTCATCCGGCGGCACCCAAGTTGTGTCTGAATCAGCTTCAGCAGCGGCTTCTTCAGATGCCAAGTTGAAAGAACTACTGGCATTCATTCGTGTCGAGTTGGAAAGTCGTGAGCAATGCATGACGCCAAGCGAAAAACGTTGTGAACGACCTGAAACGACAACAAGAGGTGCCACGGCTTCGGTTTTGCACAATTCATTTGTAAAGAAAGCGGACTGCTTTTTTTGCCGCTCCAAGAAGCATGGCACGCGTGCTTGTGACAGTCACCTGTCTCTTGCTTCTAAGAAGGAGAAACTTTCCAAGGACAACCGATGTTTTCGCTGCACGTCCAGGGGTCACCAGGCACGAGCCTGTCAAGTTAAGCTAACGTGCTCATCTTGCCATGGAAGACATGCAACAAGCATGTGCGATCCACCGTACCGCAAACCACGGGTCGATGCAGATTCATCAGGAAGCTGCACAGCAGTATTCGTTTCCCCCGAAACAGCAGTGTCAAATTCCACAGAGTTATCATGCAGTGGGCAGCGAGTAAACAACAGGGATACCGAAGTATATCTGCAGACCTTTCGTGCTTTGATCATCCAAAATAACAAGCACCGCTGTGTCAGAGGCATTCTGGATGGTGGAAGCCAGAGGTCCTTCATCAAAGAAGAAGTAGCCATGAAGATGAGTCTCAAGGTCGTAGGGGAGACAAGGATATCGTTCAACACGTTCGGCAGCGCATCTCCTTCTCGAGCTGAACGTCGGAAAATAGTTGAAGTACCTTTACGCAGTCAACAAGGCACCGGGCTTTACCGTATACAAGCTATTGTTGTTCCGGTGATATGCCACGACATCGCTGCGCCATCAGCTGACAGCCATTTCGTGCAACAGCTGCGTTTGGAAAACAAGTTCCTGGCTGACGACCGTATGATCCTGCAAGTCGATGAAGAGCCAGAACTTAGTGTTCTTATCGGATCTGACTATCTGTGGAACATTCTGACTGGTGAAGTCATTCGCAGCACGGAAGTTCAAGGGCTCACAGCCGTCAACACTTGCTTCGGTTGGACACTGCAAGGACCGGTTCGTCAGAGAGGCTTTCTCGATCACAGCACTAACTTGACGGTTTATGTTATGCGAGTGGACACCAGCGAAGTTGAAGATCAAAGGACTTCTCAAGTTTACGATCTTTCTGGGAACTGGAAACAATGGGCATTGAGGACGTTTATGAATCATCTGCAATCAAGTCCTTGGATCACTTCAGAAAGACCACACGAAAGTCCAATGGCCGATATGCTGTCGCTTTGCCGTGGAAAGAGGAATGCAAGCACCTCATCGGAGACAATCGCGACATTGCCGTCAACCGTCTACAGAAGCTGGTGAAGAGACTATCGCGACAAGAAGGCTTGCTTGACCGCTACGATACAGCCATTCGACAGTATATGTTGCATGGTCACGCAGAAGTTGTACCCAAGGATGTTCACGATCACCATCCCGTTTACTACATGCCACACCGGGAGGTCATCAAAGAAGAGTCACTGACCACCAAACTCCGGGTTGTGTTCGATGCATCATCGCATGGCCCAGGACTACTATCACTCAACGACTGTCTGGAAAAGGGAGCTAATCTAAATCCAGAGCTTCTGCGTGTGCTACTTCGTTTTCGATGGTTTTTAATCGCCCTGAACTCGGACATTGAAAAAGCGTTCCTGCAAATTGAGATTCAAGAGCCAGACAGAGACGCCTTTCGATTTCTTTGGTTCGATAAGACACCCAACGAGAAGAACGCTAACGTTGTCGAATGGCGCATGACGCGCGTGCCTTTTGGGTCAACGTCAAGCCCATTTTTGCTGATGGCTACTATCCATAACCATCTAGACAACGCTGGTCCTGAAGACGAGAAGCTTGCGGCGAATCTGAAGAAGTCGTTTTATGTTGATGACTTGCTCATTGGAGCAGATACGTTCAACGAAGCCCTTGAAGTTTACGGAAGAACGAAGTCAATCATGAATGACGCTGGGATGAATCTTCGAAAATGGAGAACCAATGACGACTCACTGCAAGAAGTGTTTCTGGCGAAAGAAAAGCCGATAGATGGAGGCATTAATACGGTTGTATTGGGCAATACGGCTGTATTGGGTATGCAGTGGAATACAAACTGCGACAGTTTTGAGTTTACTCTGAAGTCAGTAATGGAATACTTAACGTCAACAAAGGCAAATACCAAGAGGCATCTACTAAAGACGGCATCCAGGATCTATGACCCGCTTGGAGTACTCTCACCCTTCACAGTAACAGCCAAGCTTCTTTTTCAGCAATTGTGGGTTCGAAACGTTGCGTGGGACGAAGAGTTGCCCAAGGAAATCGGCACACCATGGAATAAATGGTGCTCGGACGTCCTGCAGCTTAGCTCGATTAGAATTCCGCGCTGCGTAAGAAGCAGTCTCCAAGGAGTCACAGATACGGCGGAACTTCACATTTTTGTGGATGCTAGCTTGAAAGCATACGGCGCATGTGCTTATCTGAAGGCAACCAACCTGCAAGGCGAGTCTACTACTACGCTCGCAGCAGCGAAATGTAGAGTTGCGCCGATGAAATCACTCACGTTGCCGAAGTTGGAGTTGATGGGCGCAGTTATCGGAGCAAGACTATTGAAGTACATCCGATCTGCGTGGGATCACCGGCAGTTTCCTTGCACTATGTGGACCGACTCCACTATTGTGCTCAGCTGGATCCGAGGAAGCGGGGACAAAATGAACCAGTTCGCCAAAATAGGGTGAAGGAAATTTCAAGTATAACGGTCCCAGAAGAATGGCGTTACTGTCCAGGACAAGAGAATCCCGCAGACCTGATTACACGCGGCATGTCTGCAAAGTCTCTTTTGGAAAGCTGCGTCTGGTGGAGCGGTCCAGAATGGCTCCCGCGAACGAGTTCGGAATGGCCTACAGAACCCATCATGGTCTCACAGGAAAATGTGGACCTAGAACCTGAGCCTGTGGTGTTTAAGGTACTCATTCAGGCGAAAAGGAAAGATGACACATTCATGGTTCTCACAAGATTCAGTTACTTACAGAAGTTACTACGCGTAACTGCGCTGGTATTTCGCTTTGTTGAAAAGTGCCGACATGTGCAAAAAACCACTCAAGGCAAAATATCCGCAGCAGAAATGAAGAAAGCCGAAGAATTATGGATTCTTCGAGTGCAGAAAGAGGTGTTCAAAGAAGACATTTGCCAGTTGACGCGCGGAAAAGCCACTAACAAGAATTCTGCGCTGAGAGATCTACATCCCTTCTTTGGTCCCAAAGGAGAACTTCGCCTTGGCGGAAGACTTCAAGAGCTGGACGGTACTTACCAAGAGAAGCATCCCGTCATTCTGCCATATAAACATGAGTTCACGAGATTAATTGTGACAGAGGCGCACTGCCGTACGTTACACGGTAATGTGTCAAGCACAATGGTGCAAGTGCGACAACGGTTTTGGGTTATACAAGCTAGGCAAGAGGCTAAAAAAGTCATCAACGCCTGTTTTTTGTGCAAGAGATACAGTGCAAAACGTACTGATGTCAAGTGTGCGCCTATACCCGTAGACAGAATCAGAATGTCTCGGCCGTTTGAAGTGGTGGGCGTAGATTTTGCAGGCCCACTGTACGTCAAGCAAAGGGAGTCGAAGTCTGGCACTGCGAAGACTTTCGTATTGCTTTTGACTTGTGCGAGTACCAGAGCGGTACACCTTGAACTGACAAGTGGCCTGTCATCAGCGGTTTTCCTCCTTGCGTTTCGCAGATTTCTATCACGCAGAGGAATTCCTCTTACTGTTTACTCTGACAACGCCCTGGCATTCAAGAGAGCATCGCGAGACTTGCAAGACTTTTGGACAGTCATGAATGGATCCCCCTTTTCCACTTTTCTTGCTTCCTATCGCATCGAATGGAAGTTCATTGTACCTAGTGCACCATGGTGGGGAGGATGGTGGGAGAGATTGATACGGTCAGTGAAGACAGCGCTTCGCAAGACACTCGGAAAACAAACGCTCGATAGCGAAGAGCTCAGAACACTACTGACGGAAGTGGAGGCCGTAATTAATTCGAGGCCGCTGACTTATATGTATACGGACGCCAGAGAACCTGCTCCGATTTGTCCAGCCAATTTTTTAGTCGGAAAATCTCTATTGGCTCAACCGGTGGAAAGCGGCGAGGAATACCAGAGCCGAATATTGCAGACAAGCCAGGAAAACCTAATTAAAAAACTACGACATAGGAACAAGCTCCTCAAGCACCTGTGGCTTCGTTGGAAGAAAGAATATTTACTTGAGCTTCGTTCACTTCATCACTACCCAACAGCGTGAGATAAGGGCTTAAAGGTCGACGACATAGTGATCGTCGAGGAACCCAATGCCTCACGATGTGTTTGGCCACTCGGAAGAATAACAGAGGTATATCCTGGACGCGACGGACTGGTACGAGCATGCCGAGTTCAAACTCAAGGCGGAAAGATTACGAGGCCTGTGCAAAAACTGTACCCACTAGAAATACCATCAGTTTCGGCGGGCCGGGAGAATGTAGAAAAAGAAGTGGTTTAATAAAGGATGGGGGCTCGTAGAGAAAAGAAGAAGACGATGAGGTTCGAATGGGCCCTATGTGTCTGCGTCAGTCTCTCGCGTTTTTAATAGCATGCGCATGAAAAAGGTCGAGTTGGTGTTTTGCGACGTTTCATGACCTTGTTAATTTCGCGTCACAACATACAAAAGTAGGAAAACATTCGTTAAACAGTTAAGGCCAAAATGACAGCGCCCATTTGTCAAATGCAAAGTCGTCTATAGAAGGTCGCGCGCTTGCGAATGCTATGCAGTATAGAGTCACTAAAAATTTTTTTCTAGTGACTCTAATGCAGTAGCTCCGTGCACGTCCTCTGGACGTGTGCGCGGCGCAAAGGAAGGGCGCGGCGATGCGCGCAGCGGCGCTCGCTTGGTGACTGTCGTCACGCGTCGCGTCATTTCTCGGACTGGCGCGCGACCCAGACGCTGCGGCGAAGCTGGAGATAAAGGGGCAGGGGTACGACGCCGTGGGAGGCAGAGACTGCGACGCGGTAGGCGTGCCTCCGCAACACCGTTTCGTCAATGAAAGTAGCGCGCACTGAAGGTGTGCAAGGTCAAGTGGAATGGAACTTTGAATCATCGTCTTCGTTATCGTCGTCATTGGCCCCGCCACGGTGGTCTAGTGGTTATGGCGCTCGACTGCTGACCCGAAGGTCGCGGGATCGAATCCCGGCCGCGGCGGCTGCATTTTCGATGGAGGCGAAAATGTCTGAGGCTCGTGTGCTTAGATTTAGGTGCACGTTAAAGAACCCCAGGTGGTCGAAATTTCCGGAGCCCTCCACTACGGCGTCTCTCATAATCATATCGTGGTTTTGGGACGTTAAACCCCAGATATTATTATTATTATTATCGTCGTCATTGCAACTGCGTTGAGTTTCTTTACAGTGAGGAATGTTAGAAGTACGAGGGACGATGAAGGACGTAGCCAGACTTGCAATTTATTTAGCGGCACTATATACAGGGTGTCCCAGCTATCACGCAGCACGATTTAAAAAAAGAGGAACAGCGTTACGCGAAGCAAGCGTACTGCATATTGTTGCTAGTAGACTGGAGTAGCCACTGCTAATTTTTTCGTTAATGGGGTTTAATTAATTAGTCTTAATTATATTTGTAACTCGACAAGTACTCATCTAATTGTCGAAATGTCAATGAGGCGTATGTAGGCATCTTCAAAGGACATCTAACTGCGCAATTTTTAACAACGTACTAATAACGCGCTGATTTTTTTCCGGCTGATAAAGAAAGCCCGCGAAATATGAAAAATAACACGTGACTACGCTCCCACCCGCAAAGGAAACCAGCGCCCTCAAATAAGCTTACTGCAAACAACCGCTTTGCCATGTTGTCGGTTGCCAGAGACAGCGTTCCGCATTCTGGCAAAGGTAGGTCGGGCGCCAACGATATGCGTGCAATTTCGCTGGGATTTATTCCGTTCGATAGTACGCCACAATTATTATCCATATCTTAGGGCCGACTGTTCTCATTGATAACGCGGCAGGAGTGCTGTTGATTACGGCCTGACCTTGTAAAACGAAGCGGTGCGTTTCTCAGGCCGGGGATTGGCAGATAGGGCAATACATTTTTTTTCTTTCTGCATTTTTTTCTTTATACTGTCTACCTCATAGGGAGCTTGTATGAGGGCACTGGTTCACGACGCGCGCAACAGTCTAGTCACGTGTCACTTTTCATATTTCGCGGGCTTTCTTGATCAACCGGAAAAAACTGAGCGCGCAACTAGCAGGTTGTTGAAAGTAGCGCAGTTAGATGCCATTTGAACACGCCTACATACGCCTCATTGACATTTTGACAATTAGGTGAGTACTTGTCGAGTTACAAATATAATTAAGACTAATTAATTAAACCCCATTAACGAAAAAAATTAGCAGTGGCTACTCCAGTGTACTAGGAACAATATGCAGTAGGTGTGCTTCACGCAACGCCGTTCCTCTCTTTTTAAATCGTGCTGCGTGATAGCTGGACACCCTGTATAGTGGCCAGAACTATAGCTGCACGAGCAATGGGTGACACTCTTAGTTTCTCTTCCAAGCACTTCCGGTCGAGCGATTACTTCCGGTTTTCCCGAATAATCATAAAATGTGAAACTGGTGCGAAATCGACAGTTATGATTCAAGTTAATAGTTATGTTGGATGCATCTGATATCGTAGCGCAATATTTTACTTAAACGGGTCCTGCAACACTTCTTCAGCATGGTCAGAAAACGCTGCCGGTCGGTAGTCGAGGCTCCTGAGAATACGCGGGCCAAGCATTACAGCGCAGTAGGCGGCCTGGAATTCACAATTAATTCTCAAAGCCAGCTAGAAGTCGTGCCCTCTTCTTTCTACAAATGATGCCATATACCCAAATTCACGACCATTGGCTGATTTGGGCACCGTGGGCTGCATAGTTACTGCAGCCGCCGTAGGAGGCCGCCACGTGCCCGCGCGCGCGCTCGCGATCACACGGAAACTAAGCCGCGCGTTCGAAGAAAAAAAGAAAAAAAAATGTGCTCGAGCTCATGACGCGCGCGTGGCGTAGCGTAACTTCTTTCCCCCGTGCCATATCCCTCCCTGCTTAGCTTCCAGCGCGTTCGTCGGGACGAGGGAAGAGAGAGAGCAATTACAGCATGCGACAAATGTCTGTAACTCCGCTCGTACTTGACGGATCCTAAAAAAAAAGATAAATAAATTTGCGGCGTTCGATTCGTGAAGCAATGAACTCCTTTGATGAAGCCGTTCGATGGTTATTTGGAAAGATGTTGCAGGGCCCCTTTAAAATAGGGGCGAATTAGCTGTCAGGATAATTAACGAAAATTAATTGGATGAGTTTATTCAAAGAGCAGAAAGTTTTCTTGTGAACGGCTGGGATCGTCGCTCCACCTCGCGGAGCAAATCTCAACCACGCGCTTCTTTCTGCGTGGCCTCCGAGATAGATTCGCTTCGGTAGCGCGACGAGACGTAGTGTTAACCCAAGGAATACGCTCACGAAAGCCGACGTTCGAGTATCACTGCCAGACACCTACGTCGAGGATAAGGGTCGCCTTCGGATTTTTTTTTTTTTTTACATTTTGAAGCTCGGCGCAACGAGATCGTGAACGTGCCTCCAACGGGCCCCTTTCATTGCTTTATTAAAGCCACCATCCCAGTTATGCACACTAAGGGCGTACAGGTCTCAGTCGCCTATCTCCAGTTACCTCTATCTTGCGTGAGGGGATTTGGTATCGTATGTCTGCAAACCTTCCTGATTTCATTTGACACCCACCTTAGTTGTTCCCTGTCATACTTCATACTTGCCTGTCACCTGACCAGGTGCTATCTCTCCCTTAAGTAATTGTTTATGACAAGGCTTAAAGATTGTCAGTGACACTGCCTCCTAGTTTTTCCCCCTTCTTCCGTAATTATAAGCCTCGTGATTTCGTTGTCTGTCGTATGCATGCGCTGGAACCCGCTTCGCCAGTATCCCGATCAGGGCTTTCCTTTTAATAATTTACCTCGGGTCAATTAGGATTCCGGCGGACCTGCAGAGCTCCATCACGTGGTCGTCAGTACCTATCGCGATAGCCAAGCGGCCCGGATGACCTTCATCTATTCCTTCATCGCGTTTTATTCTCGGAGACGGCGCCTTATACGGAACGTACCCTTGCCGTGTATTCTAACAAGGTCATGCAACGCGTTAGTTGAAGGAAAGCCTAACAAGCTGCAGTTACCTGGTCATTACTAACCGTATGCCGTGCGCAGTGAACTGTGCCTATACTGGACAGCAATCACCGCTTCCTATGTATACCTTGTTGTTTATTCGGAAGGTTACCCTTAGGCATTTGCATGTATACTTAAAGCACGCGGCGTGAGAGGCTTGCGGTTGCGCAGTAGATAGCGGATACGGTCCTGTGGTCGGCATCTTTAATAAACTCGACCTGCCTTCTCCACCCCTTCACTCACCGTTCTACCGGTGGTGATGGATCAGGAAGTGTGCGCTCCTCTATAGTACGTTGCTGACATCAGCTGTCAGTTCAGCCAGCAGTCCGCTTCCTGCGTCATACCTTCACGTCAGTGCTCCGCATCAGCGGGCGGTCTCTACAGGTATACGCACTGTATACGTCCGTTCAGCGCAGGATGTGAGCGCGCCGCGCGTTGCACACATGCGCGCCGCTGTTACTGCATGCATTCGATAGTGCAAGGTTCGAGTCCCAGGTCTTCGACGACAAAGTGTATTCGTCGCGTCTGTATAGTGTCCGCCGCTTAACTTTGCATGTCCGATGCCGTTTTTCTGGTGCTTATATTATAAAGTTAGAAATTTGATCACCATAGAGAAATGGCCTTGTACGGAATCCTATATATTGGGCTAAATGGTTATGCCTCGCGTTTTGGAGCATGGTTATTCGTTGCGATGTATATCTACACTACATGGTGCCTCTGTGGTATCGTATCCCTGCCCGCTAAGGCCATGCCTTCAGTTTTGCATGTGTATGTTTACACGGACACATACAAACGCACGCACAAACACACATAAAGTGTCGTTGAACCCCCCCCCCCCCACCCGCCACTCGGAAAAAAATATCTGGCTACGTCACTGATTACAGTATATATGTGTGTGTGTGCCCCTGCCTCTGGCGAGCCCCAATGTACTTTTAGTTTAAAATTTAAAGTTATTACGATTCATTGTATGTAGTCACAATCATAGATCGGCAAAAAACCGGAAGCTCACTCAGACTCACTCAAGAAATATATTTTGCACTTAGAGTGCACTCGGACTAAGGCTCGCAAAAATTTTCTTCGACCGGACTCACTCAGATTCAGACTCACGGCCTGATCTGAGTCCGAGTGACTCAGAGTCAACTCACGAGTGATTTTGCCGACCGATGATCATAATAAAGCTAACAGACAGTGAGACCCAAAGCAAGTCATAGGAGAATTTTTTTCGATTGAAACACGTTTCATTATCAAGAAGAGTATGAACGTGCGGGAAGAAAACAACTGACTGCGGCAGGTGGGATGCCAGTCCGTGAGTGGCAGTTCGTATAGCTCATGTACACCGGAGCCCGCGTCACATATACGGCTCTCTGTATTGGAATGTATATAGACAGGAAAGGCGAGATACACGGCACGGTACAGCATATACGGAGTTGCATTACACATGTGCGCGCTGTTTTCGAGACCGTGCAGAAGTCGGCGAACTCGGGAACAGCTACGCAAATACGTCGAGTTCTACACACGACCGGACGCCGCAATGTGCCCAAACGTTATCGCGAGGGGATAACTAGGGGATAACTATATACTCTGTTCGCGTGTGGATGTGGCCAATCATGAACGATGAGAATCGGAACTGATATAAGGGTGCTTGATGTAAAACAATAAAATAATGGCGAACTTTTTAAGGGGAAACTGTCCAGTAATGTGCGAATCATTGAACAAAGAAACGCAGAGGCATACCTTAAAAACAGCTAGCACTCTTTGCCCGCAGCAGTTGTCATTTATGTTACGTGCATTTGCTTAATTTCACCGGTAAAAAAAAAAAGAAACTATGTGTTAATCTTTTCGGCTAGTTCTGACTTTCCACGTATATGACACTCTTTAACGAGACACGATAACTCTCTCTTGGGTCTCACGACTCTCCGACGAGAGCATAATGATCTCTAAAGGGAGCCCACGCGTCTCTTTAAAGGGAGTCATTTATGTGGCCAGTGCACAAAAGAAGAGTCAAATGAGTTTTTTTCTTTCTTTCCTTAGGGTGTGCTTTTAAAGCTGTCCTCTCTATCAACTTCCATACACATGTTAAATCTTATTACGTGGTCAATATGTATCGAGTAAATGGATGCCAACTTGCGCAGTGGTAATCTTTATTTGTGTGCTGTATCCGTGACATTTTATCACTCGCGGACTCGTCCACTGGCTGACCACGAAATGCAACTTGTATGCGTTCTTTTCTTTCTTTTCTTCTCTTTTCTTCTTCTTCTTTTTTTTTTACAATGCACACGCTGTACGCGAACGCCCCGCTCCGCTCCTCTGCTAAATAATTTATAGCGTCATATAAAAAAAAGAAAAAAAAAGATAACATACTATCCTGAGCAATAGAAAAGGAACGGGAAATTGGCAGCCACACGTATGTATAGCGCGAAGCAACAAGGAAATGCATACGTATTTCTCAGAAAAAAAAAAAAGAAGTTCTTCTTAGTTGCCAAAAAATTCGTCCTTGTCAGGGGATGTGTATCTACGCTCGTCCTGGTCTGGGGACGAATGTACGAAATTCGTCGCCTGACCAGGCGGCAACTATAAGAAGCTTTCTGAGAAACCCGTATGCATTTCCTTGCGGCCTCAGGCTACATACGTGTGGTTGCCAATTATCCTTTCTTAACCCTTCTGCCACCTTGCGCGTTTCCACCGAACTGATTGACAATAGCTACCCTTAGCAGTATGAGCTGTTCATCTTTATTTAAATATTACCTTTAATGTACTGATAAGAATGTGACGTATTGAAATGCCAGAGATAGCTCTCCTCTCGAGCACTTAGTGTCATGGGCAGTTTTGCGCACTGCCAACTGCGTTTGGCCGCTATTATCTTTAAAATGCAATTTCAGGGTTCCTGTCCATATTGCTGACCACTGGAGTAGCCGGGAAAGGGCGGGGGCTTTAAACCCCCCGAAAAATTTGAATTTTGCATGTGGTAAATGCACGCGTACGTACAAACGCACGCGCGAACATACATAAAGAATGGTTGAACCCCCCCCCCCTGCCACCTACCCAACCCCCGAAAATGATTTCTGGCTACGCTATACTGTTGTTCACGACTATACGTATGCGTTGTAAAATTAATGCGCTTGCAAGTTTAATAATCGGTGGCCTTTGCGATGGCCCGCCTCAGCGCCATTGAATTTGTCGATATATAGTCTATTAGCATGCAGACTACGCGCAACAGTCGTGCTGTTCGCCCTTACAACCCACGTTGTCCTCTCTCTCTCTCTCCTTCCGTCCGCACCTGTGACCCAGTTACGCGAGCTTGCATATGTATACCCGTATGAAAAAAAAACAAAACAAAAAAACACGCACTCTTTGCCGCAATTGTATATACACGTCACAAGACACTCGTGTGTTCCCGACTCTGCGGGCGGCCATTTGTTATCATCCCGGCAGGGTGCCACCCTGTTTCTTCTATCGCATTCGCTGACCGATTGACGGACGTTTACGCATGGATGGACGGATGTGCCACTTTTCCGCAAAGCGTGCGTCGATCCAGCTCATCGCCGCTAGCGGCAAACCGCCGTTTGTTGCAAGGTGCCTCGGTCGCGCCGTCCCACGTTGCCTGGTGCGTGCGGGGGGGATTCGCCGTTTAAATATAGAACAGCTCATTACGCGCCGGGGTAGGTGGAGGGTCAGGGCGAGTGGAAAAGGAAAAATTGTTCGACTCGGAACCGCTCACTTAACTCAAAGAAACTCACGGAGTGTATTATATATAGTGGGCCATTTTTTTTTTATACATATACGCTCGCAACAATGTGTTTGTGACCCCACAGAGTTCCACTCGCGGGGTTTCGGAACCACAGTATGCTGAGCAAATAAAAGGTCCACTGTGAGGCGGCATATGCAAAAAAAAACTAAAGTAATATGCCACAGTCTCGGAAGAGAACAGCGCTTTGCGATAAAAAGCGAGGCCCTGGAAGTGGTAAAGGAATACATCTACAGTGACCGCAGAGCCGAACCACGAGACTGAAGAATAAGAAGGGGGTGCAACACGTTCGGCAGGCATATTCTCAAATCATGAATGATAGTTTACCGCTATCACTCAAGAGTAGGTATATATAACAGCTGCATCTTACTGGTACTTACCTACGGAGCAAAAAGCTAGAGGCTTAAAAAGAGGGTTCAACTTAAATTGAGTACGACGCAGCGAGCAATGGAAGGGAAAATGATAGGTGTAACCTTAAAGGACAAAAAGAAAACAGAGTGGTTCAGGGAACAAACGGGTGTTAAGGACATCTTAGTCGAAATGAAGAAGAAGAAATGGACATGGGCGGGGCATGGAGCGCTTAGGCAAGACAATCGCTGGTCATTAAGAGTAGCAGATTGGATTCCAAGAGAAGGCAAACGCGCGAGGGGAAGGCAGAAAGTTAGGTGGGCAGATGAGATTAAGAAGTTTGCGGGTGTAAGGTGGCAGCAACAAGCGCAGTACCGGGTTGATTGGCCGAACATGGGAGAGGCCTTTGCCCTGCAGTGGGCGCTGTCAGGCCGATGACGATGATGATGTAAGGCGAAAGGCTTATATGTCTCGTGAGTGAAGAGGCTTCGCGAGATTTGCCCAGGACCCGACGATACTTCGCCAGACCTTGTCGGCGGTCTTCAACACGAATATTGGAGGAAAGGGTTTGGGAGGGGGAGGGGGGGGAAGAGAGTCATGTGATGGAAGTGAAAGGTTACGTGATTTGCAAGTGAATGAAAGTGCTTCCATCGGGGCAACAAAAGTCACATGACCTCAATGTTACATCGAAGGTGTGGTCGAAGGTGTGTCGAACAAGTGGCGAAGTCGGGCTTGACGAAGCCCGCTTCATCCTTGGCATGTGTAGCCGCCATCATTGTTTCTCCTGTAGATCTGCCTTTGGAAACGCTGAATTATTGTGAAAAAGTGGGGTGTTGCTGCTGTTTCACTCTGGATTTCATTCTTTCTTTTCCCATATATATTTCCATAGATTGTTTCCTCCCGATCGCTCGTGCCATCCCCAACCCCATAGCCTATCGCTATACTAATACCCGGACCAATATCCAAATAACATGCTAGCAGTGCAAGCAAAGAGCAGATTTATTTCACATTATGTAGTTGGGCCCCAGAGTAGATCGTAAGAATAGGGAGGTAAATAATATTGAGCAGTGGGAGGCTGTGCTGCGCACCTCTGACCCTGGCCTGCAGGCCAGGGTTAAGAAAACTGAAGATGGCGCCCGGGCCCGGGGGTTCGTGGCCGCCCAACCACAAAGCCGTCCACCGAAATACCTCGATTTTAAATTCCAGTCAGACAAATTTCAGTGTATGCGCGCAGTATATAGAGAGCACGCACGAATAAACAGTGCACTAGTTTACAGCGCATTAATTATTGCGAGCCTAAAAAAACGTACAAAAACAATGTCAGTTATTGAGGCACATAAATGTTAAGCGGAAGAAGTGTGAATGAATAAACTGTTTTCGCAATCGAGTTACATTTTTTTTTACATTTTGTGTCGTTGTACCATCGTTGTTTTAATTAATATAACCGGAAGGTTAATTGTAACATCTGCAGTTTGTAAATTCCGCGAGCCTTGTGATGTTTGTCAACTGTAACAGCATGCGTAATACGTATTAACGTATGTCTAAACGTCCTGCGCTTAATAATGTAACAGGACGAGTTATACTGTATTTCAATAATAATAATAATAATAATAATAATAATAATAATAATAATAATAATAATAATAATAATAATAATAAAGAACACGAAGGTTTCCCCTAAAGTTCGCGAAAGCGAGTGTAAACGCTCGCATCGCGAACGCTTGCAGTAATAATCTTGAGAACAGCATCGCAAAATTTAAGAAACACGGACCAGCAAACAATGATACACACAACGCAGGCGCCTGTGCTGTGTGTATAATTGTTTGTTCATGTTTTCTTTAATTTTGCGACGCTGTTCGCAAGATCATCCAGCTAGCCCGCTAGTACCAACTATGCAGTAGTCACGCAAGAAAAATAACTCTGTAAATAATATACTAATTTGAGGTGTCCTGTATGGGTACTGAAATACAGATCATAATATGAATAAAAAAAGAAATCTCGCAAAAAAAAAAAAAAAGGTCCTACCCTCGGCGGGATTCGAACCCGCAATCCCCGGTTTAGGAGACCGATGCCTTATCCGTTAGGCCACGAGGGCGACGCGTCGGAAGACGCTCTTGGCAGACTGCGCTAGCGTACGCCGTACGCACATCTGCTGGCCGCTCTCCCGGTTTTTCTTGCCTGAAAAAAAAAAAATGCATTCTTCTTTTGACTTTGTGTTAGCCCGGACTCTTTCTTATTATACAGTGCACGTCTCGTTGTGCGCTGCGTGCACTCGACTATTGGGGGCTCCCTTTCGCGAGTGTTTCGACGGGAATAAATCTATACAGATTTAATGATCATCCGTGGCAGTTTACCGAATAAAGAGTTGCATGCGCTGCTAAAGACGCGGGTTCGATTCCCAGGCCGCACTTGGTGGTTCGAGAAATCCAAGAACAACCGTGTACGTATACTGTTAAAGAATCCCTGGTGGTCGAGTTAATCCGGAGGCCGCTACCATATCCTGCCTCATAATCATATATGGTGGTCAATTGGCACGTGAAATGCCAAAGTCTAGTAATGATTCTTTTGCGCGAAATGTACACGGACACAAGGAAAAAAATAAGTCATGAATGAGTACCAACTCGCCCAACTTTCAGTACTGTTGCCATAGTCTAGTTTTTTTTTCTTTGCTTTTCAGAGTTGCAATGGAAATGTCTTTTTGTCAAAACACATCGTTTTCGCGGTTTTGAGAGACATATTTTGGAAAATGCTCAGCACGCCTGGGTGGTGGACTCATGTATAAGGCCTCCTCGGTATTTCCCTCAGGTTACACACACACACACACACACACACACACACACACACACACACACACACACACACACACACACCACACACACACACACACACACACACACACACACACACACACACACACACGCACACACGCACCACACACACACACACACACACCACACACACACACACACACACACACACACCACACACACACACACACACACACACACACACCACACACACACACGCGACATCGATTCAGCTCGCAACATACTGCCATCTTCCATAGGGGAGACATATTGCTTGCAACAAAAGTGCTGCCCGCGTACGGTAATGTACGGTAACTCCCTGGACTTTGCTGACAAAGTCTAGGTTGTTGTGCTCCGTGTGCATCCTGTTTCCTCTGTATCCGCTTTGTTTACTGCTATTGTTAAGCGGTTTATTGGACGGGACTCGGCGACAATTCGCTATGGCGACAGTCAAGGCAAGAGCACGGGCTCCGAGAGCGTGCGGCGTTTTTAAGTGGACGACCGAAGCCGCTGTAGAACGCAACCGTTAAGCAGTACCAAATGCTTCGCCACACTATTATTATCATGTCGTTTTCGTATTTAAGAATACAACGCTGTATAGTTGTTGCATACGCCTGCTGGGATTGGGTATATTGTGATCTATTGTCACCGCACTTGCGGAAGATGTGCAAGTTCTATGGCAGTGCGTGCACCCATGCATGGCTGGACGGATGTCGCGGCCTCTTTTGTTTTTCGGCAGGATGCGCGATTAGCGTCTAATTATGCAGATTAGGCTCGGCACGCGCGAGCTCGTCCCGAACGCCCTCCTTCGCTGCATAACTTGCGCGAGTTTTCCTGGCCATTGTTTTTGCGCCGTTGTCGTTGAGGAAAATTTGCGTACCTTCGAGATTTGAGAAGGAATACGTATATATGTATGTGAGGAATAACGACGTTTGCTTTCAACTGCCGCCACTTGAGTGCCGCGGCGTGCAACCTCGATAGTTTTTTATCGCGTGTATAGTTTACGTTTTCGCGTTTTATTGTATGTATATAGGTAACGCGGTCACGTCGGTTTTGAGTCGCAAGTATATTGCCGATTGAAAATGACGCTGAAAGTGTGGACGCACCAAAGCGACTTTCTGGCTGTTCAACGTACATAAACTTCGGTTGCCTGGACGTATCTTGTCGTGTAACTTTCTGTCTTCTATATTGCTTCTCAATTTCTCGGTCTTGTCGTGAGAGCACTGTCGCGGTGAGAAGATTGATTGTGTGTGTGTGTGTGTGTGTGTGTGCGTGCGTGTGTAATGTGTAAAGAAAAGAAACGGTGAAAATTGCTGCGGTATATTTCTTTCGTAATTTATTAAAGTTGCAACGTTGCGCGCTGTATGAGAAATGTGCTGAAAGACATGGCCAATATTTTCTCGA
This sequence comes from Rhipicephalus sanguineus, assembly GCF_013339695.2. Taxonomy (NCBI): domain Eukaryota; kingdom Metazoa; phylum Arthropoda; class Arachnida; order Ixodida; family Ixodidae; genus Rhipicephalus; species Rhipicephalus sanguineus. The sequence goes on along the minus strand of NC_051184.2, from coordinate 47,302,765 downwards.
CTTGGCAAGGCTAATAAATTGGTTCCGAGTCGAAATCGTCAGCAGAGTGGAAGCTCGCACGTAGCGAATTCCAACAGACTTGCCTTTGGCCGCAGTTGCACCGATTTGACAGCGTTCGTCAATGTATAGGCGCGTGACCGCGCGTTTGAATCGGTCACGCATCGTACTCCTTCAGGGCGAGGCCTTCTCGCTTTGAGCCGTGACGTCACGCTTAAAGTACGTTAGTTCGCGACGTTTGGGCGAGGAACGCAGGGACGGCCTTGTATGCGTTCGGTCTGTGTTCGGTTCTCGAACATTTTGTTGCTAACTGTGCCCTTGGTCAGATGCCAGATGTCGACGAATAATAATAATTGTTGGGGTTTAACGTCCCAAAACTGTGATATGAGGGACGCCGTACTGGAGGGCTGCGGAAATTTCGACCACCTAACGTGCGCCTATATCTGAGTACACGGGCCTCAGACATCTTCGCCTCCATTGAAAATGCGGCCGCCATGGCCGGGATTCGATCCCACGACCTTCGGGTCTGAGCAGTCGAGCGCCATAACCACTATATAGACCACCGTGACGGACGTCGACGAACATGCGGGCTTTCTGACGGATCGCGTTAGCGATTACCGAATGTTAGAAAACCGAACATAGACCGTCCGTGTACGAGACGCCTTCATATGTGACGTATTGATTGTTTTCGCTCGATTCTGTTTCTTTCGTATATCACCCCGCGTTTAGATATTTGCGCTACACTTACCAAGGCCTTACCAAGTGGTGAAAATGAATACCTCACATGCCTGATAATGATGTTGTGATTGGGGCACGTAATAGTTTAAACCTGTAAGCACTTTCTCTTTTTTTTCTTCCTTTTCTACGCAACAAGCTCATTCGACGAACCAGTCGCTCGAAGCTAACGGCGCTTGTTTGCATGCGCTTGTTTGTACACGTGTGTGCAATATGCTGCACAGCTGTTCTGCGCAAATTTGCAGTGCCTCTCGCGTTAGCCTTTCTGCGCGGGTAATTGGCGGGTCGGCCGTCGTCGTGGGCATTGTTTTGAATTAAACGCTGCAGGAAGTCGGGCCCATTGTAATACGGTCCGCTGCCCTGCATGCTTACAATACCTTTTATAACGCCAATTTACGTTTTCTTTCTGTTTCTTTTATTTAATGTGGCGGCTCGACTTCATGAAATGAACAAAAAATTGTACATGATTACGTCGTTCTCTTCGGGAAGCTCGTCGCCCCTACATTTTGTAAAGCGTTGATTTGTGTTATTTTTTTATGTCTCGGTTATGACGTACAGTGCGGGATCCAAGGAAACGGACATAAAATACATTTAAAGTACATTGAGCTGACGATTATGCACTGCCTTATGCGACATATTCCGCGTTGTTCATAACGCCACTCTCTAAAAAAAAAAAAAAAAAGTCCAGCCAACTCCACTTCGCGAACACTGCCTCTCTCGGCCGACGAGGGCGGCTTCTTCCTCGGGAGCAGTCTTGGCTAATATAAAAGAGCCAACTAAAAAAAAAAAAAACAGAAAAAAAACACCAACGCCTTCCTCTACACTCAGCCGAGACACTCACTGATCTACATCTCGCAGAACGGCTGGATTCCTCCGCTGAGCCTCACTCTCCCCCCTCTTGACGCTCCTCTAATTGGTTCGCTCTTTCCGCGAGGCCTCACTCTCCCCCTTCCTTTCGCGCCTCTCATTGGTTCACCCGTGAAGCTTCCGCCTCGCCACTCTCGGCTCGGCGCAGCCCTCCCCTTCCTACTGAGCCTCACTCTCGCCACGCTGCGATTCCACGTGATCAGCGCTACGCCAACGGACGGGGAAGCCTCGACTAAGAACAGCTTCGTTGCTAAAAATATGTTAAAGATATCCGATATACACAATGAACATGCGGACGCCATTTCGTTAAGAAGCAGTGTATATTCCCATATTTTATCGGGGGATGCATGCATAGGCGTGCGCAGTGTTCTCCATTACGGGGGCGGGGGCTGGGCGAAGTTTCACCGCGGCGCCCCCTTCTCCTCATTGGTCAAGTCCGAAACAAAATAAGCTGCGCAATGGCTGTAAAAATGGAAATGAAATGACGACTTGTTTCTCACGGCGGCCTGCCTTTGGTCGCAGTCTTTCCTGTGGGTGAAGGTGGGATGTAAACAGTTCTTGGTATGCAACATCAGGGGTCCTGGGCCGTCCTTATCGTCAAAAACCTGTACGAACATAAACCATTCACTTTCCCGCCATAAACAATGGCGGGAAAGAACCGACTCGGCAAAGGCGTACTTGCACCCCCCCCCCCCCCTTCATTAATGGGGAGACGGTTCCCCGCACGCCATCCCACTGTGCGCACGAATGGTTTCTAACTGGTTTCTGACAACACTAGGCTCCGTGATTTCGCGACCATGTGATCATGCGTTGCAGACAACACTGGGACATGTGATGACACGTTTATACGAGGCAATGTTATACACTTCTCTGCTTTCCTGCGACGTTGGTCATTCTTAGCTAAACGTACTTGAACGCGACTGAACTGAGTCTTATTTATAGCCACCTCTGTCGTCCTCGGATGCGTTTCTCATTCCTTCCTTGGTATTCATTCCGTTGCTCTGAGTGACCACCGGTTATCGGTGTTGACCATGGCCAGGCCTATTTGATACAGCAAAGCTGCTGGCCTCTCGTTGGTCGGCATTTTTCGTGGCGATGTCCACGCTCACTGAAAAATATATGGGCCGATCCCATAGGTAGTGCGCAGGGGCGTAGCCAGGGGGGGGGGGGGGCTTATGGGGCTTCAGCCCCCCCCCCCCCCGAAATTTTTCGTGCTCTTATACACCACCGGCCAGGGGCGTCACCCGGGGAATGGGATTTATTGCGCTTCACCTCCTCGCCACCTCACCCCCCCCCCCCCCCTTTGAAAATGTTTCTTTTTTTCGTCCTATTATACACCGCCGTCCGAAATGACCACCTTCACCGAAAACCACCCAGGATGTCGTCTAAAATGTTTTTTTTTTTTCGAGCACGACAATGCCATAGACAGTTGAAAGGTTCTGGAAGGTGGCTTTTCTGCAAGATTTTCTTCAACCATTCAACTACTAAGCGCTTCAAGAGGGTGCGTTTTGCCGAGTGTGTGTCCTTTTTAGCAGAAGTGAGGTTGGCAAGGGCCAATATGCGCGCACTGGGGCTCTCGTATCCAAGCCATTTCAAAAGTGAAAGCACGCCCTCGAAGTCTTCGGTGCACACGAAGCCACTAAATATCACACTGACGCTCAGCTGGAAGCCGATAATTTTCTTCAAACCTTCTCAGGATGTGTGCCCAGTGTTGTTGGTCAACTGGACCATGGCAGGCAAATTCAAATAAGAGAGAACCGAAGGAAGTTACGGCCTATTGTGGAGACAGTTCTTTTTTGCGGGCGGCAAGGTCTGGCTCTCCGTGGCCATAGAGACAGTTGTGGTCCCATGGATTATAGAAAGCACAGCCTCCTCTACAAATACAGGCCACTTCAGAACGCTGCTTCGCATGCGAGCGGATTGTGGCGACACACTAAATTAGCATTTGGAAAGTTGCCCAAATGATGTCTCGTATTTAAGTCCAGATGTAGAAAACCAGATTATAAAAATCTCTGCTGCAGTCATCAATCAAGGGAAGTCTACTCACAAAAGTAAACGCTGCAGGCTGCTTCTCCGTACTTGCTGATGAAACGACGGATATTGCTGGTATCAAGCAGCTTACTGTTTGTAAGCTGCTTGAGGATGCGAACGAAATCGAAGAAGTGAACTTGGGCTTTGTGCCAATTCACGACCAAAGTGGCCGGGCCCTCGCCGACACCATAATAAGATTCCTTATAGACATGGGAATTAACATCCAGCATCTCCGTGGTCAAGCCTACGATGGTGCAAGCTCGATGGCCTGCAAAGCAAATGGTGTTCAAGCTGCTGTTCGTGAGAATTATCCAGCCGCACTCTACACTCACTGCGTCAGTCACTTCCTTAATCTAGTTCTGCGTGCGGCATGCTCCGTCACAAACATCCGAAACTGTTTTGGGACTCTAAAGGCGACGTCAGTCTTTTTCCATATATATTCTAACCGCTCACACGTTTTGCGAAAAATGATAATTTTGAGCTGTCCTGAGTCTACAAGGAAGCGCCTTTTGGGACTATGCGAAACGCACTATAGGTCGAGAAGCACGATGCAGTGCTTTCATTTGTGAGCCTCTTGGGGCGGTTGATCGCAGCACTAGAGGAGATTATGTTTAACGGAAATGGCGAAAGTCCAGTGCAGGCAAACAGTCTAATGATGGCACTCTTGTCACCAGCGTTCCTTGTAAGCCTGCATGTGGCGGAGCACGTGTTAGCACTGACTTTGCCACTGTCAAAGAAGCTGCAGACTAGGAGTATCGACATGAGCGCTGCCATTGACGACATAGAAGCGGTACAGCAGCCAAATGAAAATGACCGCAAGAACGCGAATGCTTCTTTCTCAAAAATATTTGCACAAGTGCAGGCATTAGCAGAAAAACTGAATGTGGAGATCGCCAGCCGTCTAGCCGGTGTCCGGAAGCAAAACCCTGGGAGCAATGCATTCGAAAGCGCGGAAGAATATTTTCGCAGAACCCTGTTCATTCCGTTCATTGACCACGTATATAGCATCGGTTCGAATAGCACAGGGCACTTCTAAAGGACTTTTCAGTAATTGTACCATCCGCAATACCACCAATACAAGATGATCGGGAAAAAGGAGCAGAAAATCTCCTGACCGTTTCTGCGCATGACGTCGAAACGAGGGCTGCTTTGGGAGAACTGCGGCTATGTAGCACAAAGTGGGCGAACAAAGCAGCAAACCAGCGCCCCTGTACAGGAACCGATGCTCTCTCTCATTGCGACAGCAGGTTCTATCCGACAGTGTTTAAGCTACTACAGATTCTAGTCACCCTTCCAGTGGCCACTGCCAGCGCAGAGAGAACGTTTTCAAGCATGAGGTTACTTAAGAACTATACTTACGCTCCACGATGTCTGAGGAGCGCATGGTTGGCCTGGCACTTCTCTACGGCCACAGAAATGTCGACATCAGCGTGTCGGAATTCATTGACCGCTTCAATAAGCTTCCTCGTCGGGTCAACTTTGTCCATTGATACCGAGCAGGACAAAAATCAGTGCAAACGAAAGGAAAAGACACTGCTGTTCCAGAGTTCAGGTCAATGAGCCCGTAAATCTTACGCAATAATATTGTTCACCACCTTTTAAAGCCGTGAGGATGTTGTACCTTTTAGCAGTTAACACCGTGGCCTAATATGTACATACGAGTACGGACATCAGGTGGACATTACCAGCCAATCGACAGCTTCACCTTGTTCACTGAGAGGTGGGCATACGCGGCGTTACCAAACAAATTCAGCTATTGGGAAGCCGTACTAGCGGCATTGTTTATTACTTTCATTTCTCGTTTTTGTTCTTCATTGCTTTTTGAACTAGAAGCGACAACCCTCCGTTTATATTGAGTTCGCAATAGTGGTTCGCACTTTTCACACAGTTTTGAAATAGTTTCTCTCGTTATTTCTGCGCTCTTCCTTTATAGTTCTGTCCACATGGTGCGTCCGAGACAGCAGCTTGGCCCAAGGACATGTCAGTTTCTGTGATTGTGCAGCATGTTCTTTTGCCTTATTTTGGGCATTATGTATAGTGATCATTGCTTAGTTCCGTATATTGATTGCATATTTAAATGTACATTTGTGATGTTTTCTGTAAGCATACAGCGCACTGTTTCCGGTGACTTATGTTTTGCCCGTATTTAGGGTGTACTTTCCCATTCTTGTTTTTCCCTGGCCGCATCATTTGTGCAAAAAGATGAATATTTTGCGTAAACAGTCTGCATTAAAATATATGACCTCGTCCTGGTTATTTTGTGGACTTCATTTTTTTGTTATCAGGCGCTTCTTCAGTTTAAAACTGATGCAGTTCCAAAGTTTACGTGATATTTGCCGTACCTCTTACACAAACAAAATAAAAAATTTGAAAAGATTGAAGACGGTTATTTCTGGAAAGACTTTGCGGGCATGCCAACATGTTTTGATGAAAAAACACATTTCTTACTCGTTCTTGACAGTGCGCAGCATTCAAGAAGTGATTTGCAGCATCTAATACAAATTTTCACTGGTAATGAATGTTATTCATATACTTCGTCGTTCGAAAAATTCAATGAGGAGGTCGCGCTGCAAAGTCGCGCCCCCCCCCCCCACCCCCCCCGATCGAAATTCCTGGCTACGCCACTGGTAGTGCAATACCGGGGCGACCTGCGGCGTAGGTCATTCAGGCTTCAAACACGGTGCCAGTAATAAATAACCAGAAATAATAATGGTGTAATAAATAAATATCTGCGTATATGCTTAATTCTTCTTCTTCTTCTTCTTCTTCTTCTTATTATTATTATTATTATTATTATTATTATTATTATTATTATTATTAGTAGTAGTAGTAGTAGTAGTAGTAGTAGTAGTAGTAGTAGTAGTGGTAGTAGTAGTAGTAGTAGTAGTAGTAGTAGTAGTAGTAGTAGTAGTATTGGTGTTCTTGTTGTTAGTTTCACATGCGTAAGGCAACTTCTTCGATTCTATCTATCGCAGATCGTGGCAGTCGTTGAGTGAAACGGGCTGGCTGCATGTAGCAAGGCCTTGAACGACGACCGTGCGTCATCGGTCTAGCGCGCCAACTGCAAGACATACACATCTCCAAGGTGAGTATACATAGTGACTATTGCACCATTTTGCATTCAATGCAGATAGAACGCGCCAGCTCCTTTCTCTATCTTCCTTTTTTTTTTTTATCTGATCCTCGGTTAAACTTGTTGCATCCTCGCTCGCTGGCACGTCCGTGAGAACACAGCAGGTGGAAATTTCACACGAATCGCTCTCTGAGGTCGTCGCGCGCCTGCATGCACGAGCCACTGTTTTCTTTATGGAGGAACGTTTATTTATTTGTTTATTCACTTAAAGGAGCTGTCGTTTCTACTCTCACCGAAATGTCAGGTATAAACTGATACTCCAGAATCCCATATTCGTGTTGTGGACATCAGAGATCACAGAGATTTGCAGATTTGGCCATATTGAACGTAATGGGTCATTTCAATTCATATGTGCCCAGTTTTTAATATGTGTTGGTATAAGCTAGCCTATGGCACGGTTACTTCTGCAATATGGATATATGTATGGTGTGTGTGTGTGGTGCAAATCCTTGAAGCCTTGAAGAAGACAAGTCCGCTCGTCGAAACGTCGGCTGCAGCGACAAACCGTGTTCACGAATTTTTCATCTCGTACAAATCAAGCAAGACAGTGGCTTAAAAGCTAAGGCTCGAGCTTATGCAGAAACGCGAACAAGAAATCATTTATTTGTTCGTTCATTTATCTTTTGTTGGAACAACGCGGGAAAAATGGAGTAGCGGAGGTGCTCTTTACCTCAATACCTACTCAGCGACCCATGTGTAACGGAACAGAAAGCAATAGAAGAAAAAGGAAGACGAAGGGAAAGGGAAAGAAAAATCAAAAGAAAGGGAATGGGCCTGTTGTTACGAACCGGCGGGTACGAAAATCGCCCCAGCGAAGCACTGCTTTCCTCCTCTCCTCGGCGATGTCCCTCTCGCCCTCCTCCTCCGCCACAGGGTGAGCTTACTTGGCGCACGGCCGCGGAGCAGTGCCTCTCCTCCGCGCCGCGGAGTTGTCAGGAGGGTCAAGTGTATGAGACTCACGTAACGATTATGTAACCGGCCCTCTCCTCCTCTTCTACGCACTCTCTCCCACTCCGCTTCCTCGCCCAACCCGGAAGTGCCGGCTGCCGGCCCCGTCCTGTCGGTCTGCCGTGCCGATGCAGCGTCAAGTTTGCCGCCGGTCGGTGAGAAAGGTCGGGCCCGTCTTCTAGGCCGCTGGGACAGGAGAGGAGGATGAGGTGGGCTGTTCACTGCCGGAGAAGGAGAAGGTGCGCGCGTTCTTTTTTTATTCTATTTTATTTTTTTTTTGCGCCTTTGCCGCTCTGGTCGTCCTCGCGGCATTTGTGTGCAGTGGACGAGGACTGTGTCTGTGTTTTCTTTTCACCTGCCGATACCGGGACAGGAGAGGAGGTTGTAGGGAAGGGAAGAGGTGGGCTGCTCACTGCCGGAGGAGGTGCGCGCGTTTTTTGCTTTTGCCGCGGCCGCTCTGGTCCTGGCGGCATTTGTGTGCAGTGGACGAGGACTGTGCGTTTTTTTTTTTTTCACCCGCCGATACGACTACGATCTTGCTTGGCAGCTGACAGTGTTGTTTGAGAGCCGCAGTAACCGTTTGGGATTTCTTACCGTCGCAGTTCGACCTGACCGGGTAAGTTCGTGCTTTTTTTGTCGAGATGCTACGGATACTTCGATACTGAGTGTGCCGTTCCTTTAGTTTATTTTATGTAGTTGATATTCCTGTCTACTTGTAGCTGTGTCGATACAGCCATGCCCGCCGCGACGGTATAGTGGTTTATGGTGCCCGACTGCTGGCTGACCTGAAGGTCGCGGGATCGAACCCCAGCCGCGGCGGCCGCACGTCCTTAGAGGTGGAATGCTGGAGGCCCGTTTCCTTAGATGTACGTTAGAGAACCCCAGGTGATCGAAACTTCCGGAGCCCTCCACTGCGGTGTCTCTCGTAATCGAAGCGCGGTTTTGAGACGAAAAACCCCAACACTTGTTATATAGCTGGACTACGCTGTCGTGGAGGGCAGGAAGTGGTTCGCCTTGTCGTTTGAATCGTAGCCCTTGCTGTTTGTTGTAGCATTAACTATCTTGTCCTAAAGTCCCTCTCCTATCTGTCCTATATCCACCGCGAAACGCCTCATATTCAGTGTTACTTTAGTTTTCCTTAGCTCAGTATGGGAACTGCAGCTGCTGCAAGTGGCTCTTGCGGATTGTCAGCTGGCCGCGGAGTGCACACTAAACAAAAATAACCAGAAACGGGAGTAAACTGCTTGTCCTCTAGCGCACAACCTTTTCTGGGTTTTTTTTTACACGTACCAGTCGCGGTAAAAATTTACTCTCACGATAACCGAGTTTTTGAACGTAGCAACGGTAGTAATTTTTTACCCCCGCTGAGGTTTTCAGCGAGTATAGTAAGAGTAATTTTTTACTGCCTTTACAATGTTTTCCCGGTGATTTCTGAGAGTTATTTCTCGGTCGACAGTTTCTTGTGGCTGATGTAGTAGTATTTATTTACGCCCCTAACTCAGTTTTCTCGGCTATTTCTGATGGTTAAAAAAAAAAAAAAAAGAGCGCGATTGCACCATGATCCATCGAAATTCGAATTTAATCAACGTAGAAAACACAGTATCCATGACATATATAGAGATAAACACATACACAAACACACATACATACACACACACACACACACGCACACACACAACCAATGCAGAATAAAACACCACTTCAACCGACTGCTCCGCTGTACAAACGTACTCCGGCCAGCCGGTATATATAGGCACCGCATCTTGACCCGCCATGTAGTGCAGGTAGGAGTCTTATGTTTTGCTTGCTTGAACAATAAAGATTCACAGCGCACGCGTAAACTTTTAAGTTTGGTGTCAAGTCGCCATGAGACACACCGACCTTTTTAGTATAAACCCGCCTTATCTCACCTTTTTGATTATCCAATTATTCGCTGGCACTCCGTGTTGGCCGCACTCCCGTTAGCAGTGCTGATGCACAAACCCGCAAAATATACCTAAGCACACACAAACCACGGCCACTCAACAATTTTTTCATTGCGCAGCGCTACACAAACACAGTAGCAGCACATATCCAGGAACGCCGGCGAAGTAGAGCGGCGCCGTGCCTGTACCAGGTTCTAACGACGGCCTCGCCAGGCCTTTTCGAGGAGCACGGCTATGCGATAAACGACAGCTGGCGATCTCCTCTGCAATTTTCGTCGTCGTTATTTTAGAGACAAATCAAAATAGGTGTCCGCTATTCGAGGAGTCTTACGGAGCGATGCACTTACAACGAACGAGACCGCTCGCAGGCCCGGTTTTCACCGTGCTCGTACTTGCAGTGCACCGTCGGCCGCACGTTGGTTCCGTCTGTCTCGATCGGGGCTCGCCTTCGCGCTAGATAATTCACAGCGGCGGCCGCATGGAGTGAAATACACAGTTTGGCCTATACACAGTTGTACACAGGACTGTACACAATCTATGCGACGCTTGTTTCACCTGCTCCGGCGAGGCACTCACACCGGCCGCTGGCCGGCTCGGTGCCGACGACGTAGTGAAGCCTTTTTCTTATAGTTGTAGCCGGTCACTCTCCAGGAAGCAACCACGGACGATCACACCAGCCTGATTTTGTTGGCGCTGGGAGTGTTCTTCGTAGCTCTTCGCGATTCGGCACGGAAGCGAGGTATCCACGACGTCCAGGCTCGGAGCCTTGCGCTCGTAAGCGCACGGCCACTCGATGATAGAAGAAGCACCCCAGATCCAGCCCGCTGTGCGCAGCCGCTTGCCATCACCGCCACCAGACATATACAGCGCAAGCTTCTTACACTCGTCCCACAGGCGCTGAGCCGTGCCCCCATCTGGGAGGCAGAAAGCGTCTTTTCCGAAGAACCACTCAACAACAACTCGCCTGTCTCCAGGGCCGATATCTGCAGTACGGCTTTCCAGCAGGCTTTTTTCTTCGAGCAAGTCCTTTCGTTCACAGGCTGCTTTTCTCGCTCGTTGTGCTTCTGCAGCTGAAGTGCCTGAGGCGCGACAATGCCCAGCTTTGAAAAAAAAAAAAAAAAAACTCGAAGGGGCACTCATCGTCAGACAAAAGCCGCCGAAGCGGGGCGAGCGGGAGGACCTTGAGGTCACATGGTAATAAACTCTAAAACGGGGGTTAAAAATCACGTGACAGAATACACCCCACGTAGTAAAATTGGATTATGACATCCTTTTACTACGTTCCTCAGAGGTGGTGGTAAAACTATGTCATGTGCCACTTTTACTCCAACGTGAGGTAGTAATTTTAGAAGCGAGGGAGTTTTCAGAGGTAATGAGCCGCAAAAACCCCAATCTCGGCTAACTTTTGCTTACAGTGTGGCCACGGGTTGCGCGTTCAGATGTCTCTTCTACCCCCTTCCGCGCAAGCGTCATCTCTTATAGAACAGAACAGAAAAAGCTTTAATGAAATATAAGTCACTCTTATGGGGACAGCCTTAGTCGAGTGCCCCACTGGCCTTAGCCGCCAATTGAAACTTGTCGATCAGCGCTTGGTGGTCGGCCAGCTCAGAGCTGGACAGTCACCCCTCCACTGCTGAGTCTGTCAAGTGTGGGATATGACCTGGGCAGCCCAGGCAATGTGATATAGTGTAGGACTTCCTGCGCACCGGGGCCAGGAACTTCGATAGCACGTCGGGAACGTAGCGTGTGATGTTTCTTTTTAGTGGGGATAAACCCCGGTTTGCACTTTTCTCCCTTTGATGGCCTGTTAGGTATTTGTGAGGAGGGGATTATACTTGACGGGTAAAACGCTAAAAACACCGTGGCCGCCATCTTGGGGGACCAGCGGGTTGAGACGCTCCGTGAGTTTTTGTTCGAACGCGTCGAGCAAGAAACGGAGATGGCTCGCCATCAGATGAGTGCCGGTGCACCCAAGCATCCTTCACACCAAAACCCCTGCGTTCCTTTGTGTTCCCCCGCGGCGCGGCTGGCGAACAAAAGAAAGCGGGGAGAGCACAAAAGAACGCGGGGACCGAACACCTGGGTGTCCTCCTCTGCACTGACACACTCTAATGAGATAAAAAAGTCACGATGGCCGCTATGTTGGGGCTCCAGCGCAGAGCACCTGTCTGTGACGTCACGTGCAAGGCATGTATTGTGTTCTGAAATGTAGAAGTTCATGTGAAGGCTGTAGGAATGTTAACTGGAAGTTTATATAGACGGCATATAGGTGGCTTGGGCATTTTAGCGCATGCCTGTCGTCTGAGGGGCCCGCATTCACGGTTGACTGCATCTCGGTATGTATAAGTGAAACAGTGACATTAAAATAAGGCTTAAGTCATGAGATTAAATAGATTAAAGTGGTTCGTAATTTGTGACATCGAGAGAAGGGAGATCGCCTGCGCCGATGTTCGTTCGAATGAATACGTGTTTTGTTGCGACTGGGGTCGCGTTTCTTGCGCACAGCTGAGGATACGGGCCGTGGTATCCCTTCGCTGTCACCGTGGTGCGACTCGGGTAGCGTAGCCATTGGGACCACGAGTGGATGTCCTGTCCGGCGCATTCATGACGACGAGTTGAAGATGAGAAGACTTTATGTACACGTATTTACATCGTTCGATCTCAGTCAACAAGCACCGGCGCCCTTTCGTGCGCCGGATTAAGTAACATGGTTGGGGTCCACCCTATCGTTCTCCTCTCCTCGCGGTGGCCAGGATTCCACCAATCCTGCAGCACTGGCAGGAGCATAATGAAGAGCACGCCGTTGCCTCCCAAGGTCAATGACCAGTTGACTCTGGTTTGGCGATGGACACCTGGGATCTCGGGAAATGGCCTGCTGGCTGTAGACGCGGCCCGTCCGGTGCTGGGCAGAAAAGGGCCAAACAGGTGACACCTTCAGGGCATCGGAGGATCCACACCGCAGGTGCGCGGAACGCCATTGTTTCTCCCCTCCATGTGGTGGCTAGGAATGCTGGCCCGGAATGTCTCAGTCGCTGAAAAGCACGAGACAACGACGACTGGCGTCAGCTGACGGGGCCGGCTGGACGAAGACTTCCCCCCCCCCCCCCCCCCCATTCCCAGTATCCTTCGCTCTTCGAAGGTCGTTGGCATTGTGGCATTTGTGCTGCAGCACAACAGTTTGCACATCGCTCTCGCCAAAAAAAAAGAAAAGCTCTTGTTTTTATTAGGAAAATGGGGGCAGCTTGGCGTGTGCTTGCCTGACGTGCTGCCTTTTTTTCGTTCATATAGCATTTCACAATGCTCCCTCCTAACTGCTTCCTTCCTCCTAAAGTCCCTAGATTTTTCCCTGTTCAGGGAAAAATCTAGGGACTTTACTTCCTCCGTGCCGGCAATAGGTCCTTGACCCACGTGCTCAGTGGCGCAACAGTTCAGTTACTACAGGCAACAGCGACGGTCATGCGTTCGTGCCCAGGCGACAGTGATATGTGGCAACCTGAAAGGACAAGTGACCTCGATAAAAAGATTAGATTGTCGTATCTGCTAAGGGCGTGTCGCCGATAAGCCGACGATCGAGACAGCATCGATTATCGGAAAACACGCATGTGAATGCACCTTCGGAGGGCCGCATTTCTTTACGCTCGCCGGTAGCGGGTTTTTCGCGTACTACGCCGCCACCGAAATCTGCGATATGGGAGCTTCGCTTTAAAAAAACAGTGGTGCAGCTACAAGGGACGCCCGGTCGCTGAACTCTGCATGACGAACTGCTTCTATGTGGATAAGAGCATTGGCATCAGTTTCTTTTGTTGTCACTGTTGTTGTTTTTGTCGCGCGTCAATCTATGCATCCGCAGCCACGGCGTGCTCTCTTTGACGCTCTGACCTGGCGTGCGCTGACCCTGCTGCGGTTCAAGCGGCGGAATGACATGAAAGAATGCCGTTTTGCGCAGTTCCGTTCCGATCGCCGATTGCTTTTCGTTTTATATTGTGCATTCCCCCGGCTGCTGCGTCTCCTACGGGGGCAATGACCTTCTGTAGACTGAAGGAGCACAAAGGCATCCACCGATTCAGTCTGCAGAGTTGCCAAGTTAATCTTTGAGAACACTATTGTCGTTAACTTCGCCATCATAGGTTCATTATTAGGAAATATTTTCTTTTTTTTTTTAATTCTAGAGCTCAAACTTGGGCACCTGTTTGTCAGTGTGACGTCGCGGATTCCGCCGTCTTTTTTTTTTCTTTTTTCCCTCGCATTTTTGACTACATTGGCTCAGTACGATATTTTGAAACTTGCCATGTTAAGTCTCTGTGAGCACAGTGCGTTTCATTTTTTATCGATCTGTATGACGTCACAGGGAGTTGGTGCTGAAGCCTTAAGGGGGCGTCGACCGTCGCCTGTGTGTTTCTCTGCGCGCTCTTTCCGGCTTACCAAGCGTCTTCTCGCGGCAAGAGTGGTGCTGTTGCTGTTGTGAAAGCGTAATTTACTTATAAGAGAAAAAAAAGGGGGGTTTTCTCTTTAGTATCCCGTTAATCTCAGCGCATTGAGCGCAGTGGTGTAGCCAAGGAGGTTGACAAAAAAATAAAAAAAAAACTGGAGTGGAAATTCTATCTGCAAACTGAAGCCAGGTCTCCGCCATGTTGCTCTAGACAGGATAAAACGTTAGCATACAGCGAAGATAAAGTAGCGTCTGCCTCACACGCCGTACGAATTTCATATCGGCAATTTTCCCGGACAGACGCTGTTCAGCGGGTGTCTTAGGTCACTCATTTCCTGAAGAAGCCTCAAACTCCTGGCAAACTTTAATAGAGATCAAGTTACCAATCCTCACCCAGATACATTACTTTTGTCGGGAACAGCGATCTCTTATTCTATATTTAGGCTAGCGCCTACGTTAGCAGAACAAAAGTACTTTATTCTCCGATCGGGCACCACACAAGAAGGCCGTTTTTTTTTTTTTTTAGTTTAAACTCCAGGCAAATGCTGACTTCACATCTGCTGCTAAGACCTTGTGGAAGCTTCCACTCCAGATTTTTTTTTTATGGCGAAAGGCTCAGATGTCTCATCAAACGCGAAAATTGACCGTCGGCATCATCAACACGAGTGATGCAAAAAAAAAAAAATCATCACGTGATGACGTCACCGCGATGTCACAAATCGCCAAAATTTGTGACGTCACGATGAAGTCATCACATGACATCGTAGCTCGGTGAAAGGTGGGGCAATCGCAGAGGCAGTGCAAAACCACGTTAGGTGCAAAAAGCTTTCGGGGGGGGGGGGGGGGGGGGAGGATCAATGCATTGACTGAGAAGAAAAAGAAAGATATGGCTTTTGCCTTCGAGCCGTCTTAGGCGAATGCCTAAGGGACACTGTGTTTCTTAAACCTTTCTCGGTATAGCCCTAGTGCGCCGTCTCCTACAGGGATTCCCGTAGTTGTTGCCGCTGCAACCGCTTTTTCAACGTACGGACGTAGCCCCGTATAATAAGGGCAACCGTTCGCCGGGACGGCCGATACACTTTCCACTGGTTGCGGGGGCAGTCCGGTACGTTTAATTGTTACCGTATAGTCGGCGTTTTTTCAGTTCTCGCGCTCGCTGCACGCAACTAAGTATTTTCGAGGGTGCGGACAGTGAGCCCCGTCGGAAGGGCGGCAGGCGAGGAGGACCAAGTGGCGCCACCGTCGACGACCTGCGCAAACAAGCAGGCCGCCGCCATGATAATAAGGACAGTCCCCTTCCCCTACTCACCTAGCTCAACCTCCCTCTCTTCCGATTCGGGGCCGCCCGTGATGATCGTGTGCGCTGCAAATGAGGGGCGCCGCGCTCCCCTTTGCTGCTTTCTTTATGTGCTCTTTGTTTTTGTTTCTTTTATACAGCTTTCTTTTTCATTCTCCGTGAGCTCGCGTGTGGCGCTGCTTTGTTATTATTTTTCCTTCGATACCGCAGCGCTGCAACGGCTCTCCTTTGGCTATCGCACCTCGGGAGAGTTTCTTCGTGCGTCAAATGACGAGTATTTCGTGCGTCAACGGTGCACGTTTTGCTGGCTGCAATGTGAAAAGGCTACACTGTTGCTCTTACCTTGGTGTAACTCGCCCTTTTGCTCTGCTTCTTTCTTTTTTCATTTTTTTTTTTGGGGGGGGGGGGGGGTCCGTTGCGAACGATGTCCATTGGCCTCCCCGTTTCGTGCGTCATTCTGTGTTACGAGCTGTGTGTGTGGTAATCGGTCTACTTGGGCGCGGTCAAGTCCATTGCTCCATGCTTCGAATGCAAGAGAGCCGATTCTTTCCCGAGAATACGGAGTGAACGGCGACGGACGTCAGTAAATGGCATTCTCTCTTTGCTTGTCGACTAAAGAAGTACCCGAGGGGTAATTTCCGTTATTGTTTACTATTGGATGTGCTGATATCGCGTAGTATAGACCTGTGCTCGAAGGCACATGCGCGCTTTAAATATCAGGATTGGCGCCACGGAATTTCGAGATGGGCCTTCCCGCAAACCGGCGGCGTATCTTCTGCCTTAGCATTGCAGCTGCAGTTAAGCCTCTGCTTTCATTGGTTTCGAGAAAAAGCCGAGCTGGATACCGATTTGCTCAATTAGGCATTGTTGAAGGTGATTATAATAACAATAATTTTTATTGGAATTGAACGTCCCAAAACCACGATATGATTGTTAGGGACGCCGTAGTGGAGGGCTCCGGAAATGTCCACTTGCGGTTCTTTAACGTTCACCTAAACCTACGTACACGGGCCTCAATCATCTTCGCCTCCATCAGAAATGCCGCAGCGGCGGCTGGGATTCCATCCCGGCCGCCACATTCGGGTGAGCAGTCGAGCACCATAACCATAGGCCACAGTAGCGGGTGAAGATGATTATAAGATGATTATAAGATGATTATAAGATGACATGCATCAAGTCAACTAGTCCTGAGACATCTGTGTATGCGTATTAAATTAAGATAATCATGTTGGTAAATCAATGTTTTATTTTGACTGAAGATTTCAAAAATATATATAATCTAACGTATACAACAGAAAACGCTACGTCTCGAAAGGAGCATCGCCGACTAAACCGCTCCGTTATTGCGACGTTTCCCAGCGTAAAATAACGGTCCGAGCGCACGCGAATACAGGATCGATGTGTGATATACGCCACGTCATCTCGACGTCATCAGCTGCGCTATTGGAGCGCGAAATGAAAAGAAAGAAAAAAAGGTTGGCTCGGCGTTAACGTTGGTCTGCTGATAGCGAGCGTTCCTCTTCCCCCTCCTCCTGTTAAATGCAAATGGAGCCTTAATGGAGGGTGGGGTCTTCTTATATAACTCTATACGGCTCTTTGCTATTCCGACGACAGTTTATAGAAAGCATGACCCTATAGCGCTAAGCGTCACTATGTCACGGCCATTCGAGCAACTGTGCGGCCGGTGCTTACACGTACGATTACCGCTGTTAACGACAGGCTGTTAAAGCTGTCTTGCGACTGGTATATTTTATTTTATTTTATTTACCTCTCAATGCCAAGGACATTACAGAGGAGTTGGGAACAAAATACGTACATACATACATACATACATACATACATACATACATACATACATACATACATACATACATACATACATACATACATACATACATACATACATACATACATACATACATACATACATACATACATACATACATACATACATACATACATAAGGCAAAGCAAATACAGTGAGTAACAATAACGATAAGGTAAAGCAGGCTTTGATTTAGGCAGCGTTGGTTAGTGCTTCGCGAGAACGTCGATTGTCGGTTATTGATATGCAACTTCAGCGGGAAGGTGGTTCCACTCGATCGCGGCAAAAATGATTCGGAGAATGTTTTCGTTTTAGAAAAATTGAACAGCTACCTTATGGCCATGATCAGTGCGATGGGACATACACTGCCGTGGAATAACGAATGTATCGTGAAGCAGGCACGAAGCCAGGATTCTTTTTTTTTTTCGGGGGAGGGAGGGGGGGGGGGGGGGGGCAAGGCTTAATTTTTTGAAAGAAAGTCTTTTCATGGCAAAAAGAAAAAAAAGTTGCCTGGGAATATAGAAGGCTGGACGAATTTCGTAAGGGGGGGGGGCTGCCCCCCCCCCCCTTTTTTTTTGTCTACGTGCCTGTCGTGAGGTGTACCTTTAAGAATGCGACACTGTTTTACCGTCGCACGTGTGTGTGTGTGCGCGGAAAATTTCCCGTTATATAGGGTAGCGCGCGCTTCTTTCGCAGCCTGGTATCCATTCCGCCCCCCAAATTCTCGCCTAATCTACGCATCTCATCTCGGATCTAAGGCGCGCGTGCGCGCCGTTATCTTCACTCCATCTAATCTATACGGCGCTTCTGTGCGGCAATTCTTATTCACTACCGCAACGCTTGTGGAGAGCTTCCCGGCCACATAGATTTGCTGACCTCTAAGTCTTCTTTTTTCGTTTCTCTCCGTGTTTGGTATTGCGAGGCGATTAACATCTTTCTCTCATAACAGGCTGTATATAGTTTGTATGCCTATATAAGCGCAGGCTAGTGGAGATCGTCTTCTAAACGGAGTGATCCGGCGGTAATTTCTCGCGGCCTCTTCTTGAAGAGTGTATAGTTGGAGGTTGCCTGCGAAATACATTGCCTCCGAAACTGTATTCACGGGGGTGGACGTCTTCCTGCATGCATCCTCCAGCAGTAATAAAGCGTGCGCATTGCCTGCGGCCTCCTGAGCTAAGCGGGAAAGTTCGCTTTCCGTGATGTGCCTACCGACCTCGGTTTTAGCCTCGTCCGGGCTACCAGAAGTGGAACGGGGTAGGCTGTGTTAACCGAAATTGCTCGACCGCATGTGTATGTTCGCGCGTTGGGCGTTGCGCAGCTATACCTTTACCGAGTATGGCTATATGGCACGAGCGTTGGCTTCTGACGTCCTTACTTCTGGCGGTCACTGTGTGCGCGTGTTGTGTGATGCCAGTCACGAGCAAGCAAGAAAGGCGCCGGCAGCTTGTCCAGACAAGTATTTTATTTTTCTTTCTTTCCGCCTTATTAATCAGTGCTAGCTCGATCCGTGGGACTGCCAATGTCGGCACGCGTACATTGCTTCACTTGCGTATTTTGCTGCCGCTCTCTTGTCGTCCGGAATCTGTGTTTCGTCGAGGGCGACGCCGTTTGTTGACCACCGAGTCCCCCTTTTCGCTGTGTGCCACCTTTGGCTCGGGCGACGTGGTCCTCTTTTAATTTATATGTGCCATCGTACCTTGTCATACCTCCCGTCTTCTTTAATCTTCATATCCGTGAGCGTACCTCCCTTCTTTCCCCTGTTTGTGAATGGTGTCCTGGGGTACCGCGTTTACTCGCATACTGTCAGAACCCCTAATGATAGCTTGCGCGTGACATACTGTGTGCAGCTTCTTAACGTAGCGGTACTCCAACATAGCGACATTGACGACGTCAAGGCAGCATAGTCACGTGACGATTAACCTGAGTCAGTGTGATAACCACGTTGCCTAAACGTTGATGACCTCTGCGCATGAATAAAGAACCTGCATGCGACGCACTGTCACATTATCGTGACGCCACCAACTTCGCACCCCCACGTTCCTACTCCATCCTGGCGTTTTCAGCGACGTCAGCGCAAGTCATCTATAGCCTGTTCACTCTCACTTGCACACCACCAACACCGGTAAGCTCCGGCTATTGTTGGCTGGCTTTGTGTAATGTCGGCTCGTATTGGCTAAATGATCTGTAAGTTTCGACCACCAATGTCCTTTAAATAATGTAGGCTCCATTAGGAATTCGTGACGGGCTTGAGTGTACGCTGGACGCGTAAAGCCAACACTGGCCAGTGTAGCTTAACTGTTGCCTACTGTTGGCCTAATATTGGATAGTGTTGGCTAGCATTGCCAGTTCATGAGAGGAGCAATTGACGCTTCGCAATCATGACATTTATTCTTACGGCAGTTCGCCGTGATTGCTTTTCCACTCACTTTTTTGTAACTGGGGTACGACGTCGACATTGTAGATTTTTAGCCGTATTCAACTACCGCATTTAGTACAAGACCGGCTGACCGTTGGCTACTGCTACTAAGTATTATTATT
Organism: Rhipicephalus sanguineus; assembly: GCF_013339695.2. Taxonomy (NCBI): domain Eukaryota; kingdom Metazoa; phylum Arthropoda; class Arachnida; order Ixodida; family Ixodidae; genus Rhipicephalus; species Rhipicephalus sanguineus. The sequence continues at coordinate 47,283,040 of NC_051184.2, read as the reverse complement.
ATTATTATTATTATTATTATTATTATTATTATTATTATTATTATTATTATTATTATTATTATTATTATTATTATTATTTATTTATTTATTTGTTCGTTTCCTTGTTGGTTTGTTTGTTTTAGACTTGCATACACAAGGACACAGAGAAAAGAGAGCGAGAGCAGGCTGGCAACTGCAACCTAGAGGGGCACTACGCCTGCTTGCTCTTTCGGGAGGAGGGAAAGGGGGATAGGAAGAGAGAAAGGGGAAAGAAGATAGGAAAGTAAAGAAAGAAAATGACTAAGACTTGTACAAAAATAACTAAAAACGAGAAAAAAAAAGAAAACGTCTATAAACGGGCGGCCAGATCCGTTTGATCCACGAAAGTCAGCAGAGCTAGCTCGATGTGCTTGGCCGCGTCGAGAAGCACAACCTCTCGGAAAATAGGTAATCGTCGAGGGTCGCGCGCTTAAATCCACGATATTTATATTCCTTAATCAGCAATACCCGCTGCCTAACGAATGCGGGACAGTCTAATGTAAGGTGATTAAGTGGTTCGCAAGAGCCACAAGATTCACAGTTATAAAACGGCAATTTAGCCTCATATTAGGTTTCAGTCGAATGGTTTCGCAGTTGTGTACTGGTTTTCTGCGTTTACAATATACTGAAACCTTTCCAACCTTGCGGAAAAATTCTTGTGGGAAATTCAACATATCGAGAGAGAGCATTCACCGTTTCTGGGTATATTGAGGCGACCGGCGTCGCTTCGGCGAGGCGGTCGCAGCTGAAACGCTCGCGCACTCTCGGCTGGAATCGTTTCGTGGCCCCCTATTCTGCTTAGACTGCTCCTTCTTTTTCGCTTTGGAACCGCGCCGCACCACGCGCTTTTGTTTTCTTGTGGCCGCATGGCGCGAGGCCGGTCTCCCAAGCCTTCTTGTGTCGCTCGGTCGCCGCCGCCGTCGGCTCTCTGTGCGACAGTTCCCGTGAGTCGAGACGTCCTCCTTTATTATGCGTCTGTGCTGGGTCGAGCCGGTGGCTTTTCTGAACGTAAAGTTGTTCTGTCGTATTCAGTTAAAGGAGTACTGACATGAATTTAAAAATTTTTCGGGTTGTTGCTCTAAATGAAAGCACGGGTGTCGAGAACCCTAAAAAGAGTGTCGTGGTGCCTGGGGATGCATTGCATATATTTTTAATACCGCTTCTTTCAACCAGCAGTTTCGGTTTTGGTTTCGAGAGGGCGGCTTCATAGTGACGTGTCAAGTCTGCCCGTGACGTCACGGGCAGACTGCAACCCACGAAATATGCAGCTGCTGTCCTTTGCTGTCAGTTGAACGTGGTTCATGATGAGTGAATTGTCGTCCAGTGCCTCCGACAGCGATTCCTGTGATTTAGGCTGCATGCAGAACCCAGATTTCGCAAACCAAGTGAGCTGACTTGAAACGTCATAGGGCTCTCCATGCGGTAAAGCTGCCTTGCAGATGCTGGGAGATGAAAACTTTAAAATCAAACTTAAATATTTATACGTGTTTCCCGGATGCGGTGTGGGGAGAGCGTTAACACTACATGCCAAGGAAACAAAAAACGTCCGTTTTGCTGCACTTCAAAATCGTGTCAGTACTCCTTTAAGCGCGGAAACGCTTCGGGTCACTCGTCTGAGGCTGTCAGAAAAAAAAAAAAAAAGAATGAAACGCTGTGACGAAGTTTATCGCAAACAAAGTGAAAAAGATCTAGTTATCTGTAATGCCGTTTGATATGTTCGAAAATATGCTCACGAGATATTTCTTACAGTGCGTTTACTGAATTAAATTCGTCGGCTTGGTTGTCTGTTGGTTCTCATTGAAGTTGTGTCTGAGAAAGAAAAGCGAGCCCTTAGAGATTCCGCTCCTTTCGTTCATTGATAAAGGAAGTATAGTAGTACCGGTAGTAGCACTGCTAGCAGCACTACTAAGATCTAATAGTAGTACATTTGATGTTGTGCTCGGTTAATCTCTTTGTTTATGACCCCTTCATCGTGTCTGGATTCTAAACACATTTCGTTTTCTTCAAAAGCCTGCGTCACCGCAACCCTGCACAGTGAACAGTTATAGAATAGCTCAGACAAAGTATAGGTATGGGGCGGACTTGACGGCCTCCTTAGATGATATGGGGGAGGGTGGGGGAGGAGATGACCCCCCCCCCCCGCGCACATCTGTGTCTGCAACTATTAGTATATCACAGAAAACAACACCAAAACAGTCCACAGCCGTTTGTTCAGCCTGCCGGCGTTGCCCCCAGCTGCGATCATATATATATACACTGACAAGGTCGAGATTCGAGCATGGTTTCTTCTAAAATTAAAGTCTGTGGTCAGCGGAAAGTTAGTAAAAGAAACGCCCGACTTCGTGTTGCGAGCGGAGCTACTAGCCGTTAACCCTTCTCTCCGCGATTGAAGTAGTCCCGAAGATTTAATTTGGATTTTCTAGTGCAAGTGTCGCACCTTTATCTATGATATCCAGCGAGGCATCGTTGTATCTCGTCGCCATTTTGCGTGTTAACGCGATGCATATCTGTACGTTTCCATTGGTAGCGTCTTTTCGAGGGCTCATCGGTTAGCCCCGCTGCGCACGCACGTCAGTGATTCATTCTAGCAGTATGTGACCCCTAACGGGTCCTTATCGGAAATCGCGTGATTACTGTCAGGGTGTCCGCGATTAAAAGATAACTACCAACCTGCTTGCGCGGTGACCAATACGTGCCAGAGTTCGCAGCTCTGCTTATACGTCTCTCGGACAGGGGGGCCGGACCACAACTGTCCCGTGTTGCCCATTTCCTGTCCCTTTTTTTTTTTTTTTTTCGCGCCATAGTTCGTGAAGGCACGTCAGGCGCATCCGTAATTTCAGCTTATCTTATGGTCAGCCAGTCTGCTCTGCATCCTTTTTCGTGAGAGCGAAATGGCGGTCGTTATGTGCTCTCCGGTATTTGTAACCATTCAGAGACAGGGCGCCGTTCCCACGTTAATCTTAACGCAATATATAGGTCACAGCAGAGCCATTCGAATATGTTACAGGCAGTAGCAGGTTTCACGGCTGAATTACGTCGTGCGGCAACGTTTGTGTGTGTGCCTCGCCCCGTGTAATACGTCACAGATGCACTGCAGATAATCACGACGTGCAGGTTCGGGATAGCGAGACCTTTTCGCGCGGCTCTTCCGTCGTCTTCCGGCCGCGGTGTGTATGCGCGCACTGTAATTCGTTATCGGGAACACGTGCCTATAGAAGTGGGTGCCGCGGACCCTCACGTTCGCCCCGGGGCTGCATACGGTCGCCTAGTACAGTGTATGTATACCTTTAAGGCAGTGTAGCACAGCTCGGGCTCGTCAGTAGCTCGTCGTGCACGCATGCACCAACAACGCTGCCGCGCGCTTTCTTCCCGACTTCCGATCCGTTGCTCCGCCGCGGTTACGACTTGGCGAATACGTAATGTATCTCTCTCTCTCGCTCGCCGCTCCGTTCCCTCTCGCTTTCCGCGAGCGTCCTTAGAGCTGCCCGGCGCGCTTATCAGTCCGCTCGATCTTATCTCACTCCGCATCTCGCGGCCTGCGGCGTCGGTAGCTCGGCCGGCATTAGAGTGAGATGGAATGAATGGGGAAAGGAGGTCGCTCGGTCGGTCGCCGTGCGAGATCGCGTGCCTTGGCTGTCGCAGCCGAGGGCGCGTGCCGCACGTCCGCGGTGCGACGGTGTTCCGTGCATCGCCCGCCGTGGTCTGTATAGCTTTACCATGTAAGCTGTCACGCTGCTCATAACACGCTGCTGCTGAATTTCGGGCCACGGCAGCCGCATTTAGGTGGGAGCGGAATACGAGAACACCCGTTTACTTCGATTTGGGTGCACGTCAAGGAACCCCAGGTAGTCGAAGTTAATCGGGAGTGCCTAACCACGGCACGCCTCCTAATCATGTCGTTGTTTTGACACGTAAAAACACAGAAATTATTACGTTGCGCGCACGGATGCCCGCGTGCACGTGAACCGGAGTTTCGGCTGTGTAGTCTGGTCTTAAGATAGCCTTTGCCAGGGATAGAAGAATATATATTTCGGTCAAATTGTCGGGTTAGACGTGTTAGAACCACGATATGATAACGCGGCATGCCGTATGGTGGGATACTCCGAATAAATTTATACTACGTGAGGTTATTTTTAACGCGTACCTGAATCCGAGTACGTGGGTGGCGTTGTTTGTTTCTTTTGATTTTCGCTTAGAATTTCTCTGTCATCAAAAAGCGGGAATGGTATGGCCTGGTATCGAACCCTTACCCTCGGACTCAGCGCAGCGTTTTATCGGCTGAGCTATACGACGGTGGGTTCTACAGCGGATAAAACGATATGGATCACGCTCGTTTGGGCCGTGAACTGTTGTTGTGATCTATTTCTGCTGGGAACGAAAATTATGGCTTCCCGTATAGAGGACACCGCTGATAACTAATTCCTCATGTTTTCTGGTGTGCGAGTCAATGCCTATCTATTTACAGCGATGGTGGCTGATACACACGTAACGGTGAGCAAACTAAGATCGTTTATCTAATTAACGTCTCGAAGAGCTTTTAATAGCCTCCATCACTCGCTGGTGATTTCATTCTCGCTGGTATCGCCGCAATCAACGTGATAATCGTTATCTCGTTGCTGATCACAACCGCTTCGTCTCGCACAGCTTGTATTGGGAACGCCCCCTTTTACGCTTCTTGTCTGCCTCTGCTAAACGCAGGAATCAAAGCGCGCACCTTCATTTTGAACCATACAGATTACCACGTGAAGGTTTGGCGATGTACGTTACGATGGTTTGACGAATAAGTAAGTCTTCAGCGGAAAGGGCGTGTTTAGTTTATTTCATTTATTGTAGCCTTGAAGGCCCTAAGGCATTATAGATAAGAGGCAATACGTACAAAGAGCGACTGTGAAGTCGAAAAAAGAAGAAAGAAAGAAAAAATGCACATGCACACGAATAAAACGAACGACCCTATATGTAGCGGTACAACAGAATGCGTTGGCGCGCTAGTTGGTAAAAATCCATAGTGCTTATTTTAGCGCAAAAAAAAAAGACACCACAAGAAAGAAGACAGAACACAGCGCTGTGTTCTGTCTTGTGGTGTCTTTTTTTTTTTTTTGCGCTAAAATAAGCACTATGGATCCGAAAGATGCAATGCTTATTTGTTACAACTTAAAACTCTCGTATCAGAAGAAGTAACAAGTTCATAACGAATAAACGTGACATAAAATGCGAAAGATGCGTTAGTTCGAAAGATTGATGCTGGTAACCTATTGATTCATTTGTAATTAAATATCACCGATGATTAATTGGAAAGCACAGTGATATTATGAGTAATTTGTTTGAGTGCGACTTTTCGCGATTTTATTTATTTATTATTATTTTTTGCTTCCTTGTGGGCAGTACAAGTATGTTTCACTAGTATTCAAACCGCAGGTTCAACTTCAGCATTTCTTCTGTATTCCATGTGCGAAGTGTGCCTTATATGACGCGTAATAATGACGTTAGTCAGTCGGGAAATATTTGGCATGGTTACATGCTAAACAAAGGTCCTAAGCGCTCTTTGCTGTAGTAATGTTTTTCCTCCGTGCTTTCTTGTGCGTATCCTGCTTTCTATCTCTCTTTTTTCTCTCTTACCCACTTGCCCATGTGTAGGGCAGCAAACTGTGCGTAGGGGTACTGACACAAAATTTCGCGGCCGAGATAGCCTGCTGGATCGATTCCCGTGTACGTGCGTGTACCATCTGCAAAATATCGACAGCGAATAAAGCTTGGAAGGTATTTTATGTGAATTTTGAAGTTCGCGAGCGCGATCCAGCATTATAGGCCGCACCTAGTGCATTGACACCCTCGGAGGTGACCCGAGGTGACCCCCCTACTTCCCCTACGTAACCGTTGCAGCCGGTACAAGTTATGATGACGTCGTAGCCGCCATTTCTGTTTTGACGCGCTTCCCGACGAATCGCTCCTCGCCAGCGGGTCAAACCTGAAGTGATTCGCCACGTCGAAAATTTCTTCCATACCCGCCGCAAGAAAATCGTCGCCATCAGACGACGATGAGCCCGACGACGACAGACCGCGCGGAAATGCGTCACTCTTCTGCGTGCTCACGTGACCGAGCGTTTCACTCGCTAGGTGGTGATAGTTGCACCCGGCGGCTTGTCGCTTTTGGAGCTCTGTCAAACCGAAACTGAGGCTGTGTCGGTAATGAGGAGCTTGTAATTAATTATCTGTCGCGCCCTGCAGCAAACGATGTGCCGTGTTATGACTAACAGGCCCCCAGCAACACATTGCAGCAAAAAAACGCGGGGCGAAAATTTTTGTGTCAGGACTCCTTTAACCTTGCTGCCTATTCCGTGTTCCCCCCTCTCTCTCTTTCTCTCTCTCCCTACGTGCGGTCGACCCTGTGCTGCCGGTATTTCTGTGTGACTTTATCAATGAGGGAGTGGGTTACATTAAGAGGCAGTCAATGTCAACGATACCTGCTTTACAATTATTATTTTGAAAACCTTGGATGATTTGCTGGATCTTCAATCCGCACATCTGTTGATGTTTGTCTGAAATGTGTACGTCTTGGTCCCATAAAAATTTTATCAACATTCAAATCGAGCATCTTGTGTATCACGAATTTAGCGCCGGTCTGTTTTCTAAGCGATCCGTGGTCGTATTGGATCGCTGAAGCCCTTCATAAATATTAATTTCTTACATGTTATGTCACCTTCGAGGAACCCGCTTTTCTTTTTCTTTCTATAAACTTGTACGTGTTATCGCCCAGCATACGCGGGCTGTCACAGTCGCCGTTAGTGGGACCATAAATAATAAAAAAAGAAAGATGTTGACAATTATTAGATTGAAATTCAATGGAGGCAATGTTGCTGTGAAAACAGCAGATGGCAAACACCAGCCAGCTTTAGTCGACAGACAGCCAGTGTTATAGTCGGTGTTGGCAGCATGCCAGTAAATGCGGTAATTTACTTCAACCAGGAATGAGCTGACATACCGCGTTACAGAGTACGGGTGGAAGATCTTCAAGATTACATTGTCTTCAGAATTTTTTTGTTTTTCTTAGCAAATTACGTTTGTAGTATACCACGAAAGGCATGCACTTCTGCCGTTTAAGAAAAGCTCGCAGTTTCACCGCAAGGTCGAAACAATGAATGCGATAGCAACAAATTGGAATGTTATACGAAGTAAGTCTAGCAGATAACTCCTTTATGATCTGATCTCGCGTAACTCTACAAAACGTTGGCGTAAGGGAATACGGCCGCTTCGGGGAGCGAAGTGGTTTTCGGGCTGTCTGTCGCCTCAACGTGAAATGAGCGGTGATGTCACATCGTGTACAAGGGTATGAGCCGTCTACTGACGTTTGTCGAGATAGCGCGCGCGCGACCACGCCCTTTTGACCAAAGTTCGCAGTGCGCAGTGCCCGAGCTACGCAGCCACCCCCCCCCCCCCCCCGTCCCGTTACCCGGTGCCTCTTTATGCTCCTTCGCCCAACGGGCGCGTTTCTTCTCTGTTTGAGCGGCGTCCGTCTGCAGCCTCCGCAAGCTTTCGCTCGCACGTAGAACATACGATGCGCATGGAGATGTTATCGATTTAGACTTTATACGGAACATGACGGCGACGGCAAAGATGTGGCCTCCAGTGTCCATTTAATTTCTATCGCATTAAAGCAAAGAAAGAAAAAAATCATACTCGGTGTTCATGGCTGTGTGCTTGGTCCGAGGTGGCGGGTTTGATCGTGTCCGCATTTGGACGGGGCTCAATGGAATAACGCTGGTCTTTCTCGGTTTAGGTGCACATTTCAACAACCTCAGGTGGTTCAAATTAACACAGGGTCCTTCGCTATACGGCGTGATTCGTAAGGAGATCGTATAGTTCTCGCTCATTTTATTATTTTAAAGCGTAGTAATAATTTTCTTTCGTCGAAGCGAAAAAAGGAGGACGCAAAAACGACAGACGGGTGGTAACGCGTAAGCTCCCGCATAAACTTGCCGTGACGTCATTAAATTTGACTGCGTCTGCTGGAGCCCGCTTCCTCTTCTTTACTTTTTTTTTTAAGTGCGAATGCACTTTATAAGCGACCCTGAATCCGCCGTCCCATAGCAACGGCGCGAGGAGCGGAGAGGAGCGTCTGTAGCAACGGCGCAGCGACGTCACGCCCCACGTGACTGCGCGCGCTCCGCCCTCCGCTCCGTGGCTGCGCGCGCCCCGCGCATTGCCTGTGGTGATGAAGGCCGGCAGCGAGACGCCGAACGAAAGCGTGCGAAGCGAGCCGAGCACCCCGAAGCCGATCTGGCGCGGGGACGCGCGATGCGTGAGCGAGCGCGGGCCCTCGAATTCGATCGGCCGGACGCGCGCTTCAAGCGAGACTTCCTGGACCGCAGCTTCGGATATAGCTGCGCGGTGTGCGATCGACTGTGGTTCGACAACAACCTGAGCCCCATCACGGGCGTGCGCAACGCCGCCAACAAGTTGAACGCGTTGCGGGTTCTTTGGAACGAGTTCGGAAGACAGATCATCATCATGATCAGTAAAAGTGCTTTGCACTTAAAAACGGCCAGACCTCCGTGGGTCGGCTGGCGCGTGCTTCTCGCTGCCGTCTCCTTCGCTCGGCTCTGCAGTTTAGTCGCGCGCGCCCCCTCATAGCATCACCCCGTGCTTCGCACTTCCTCATACTCCCCTTCGGGGAAATGCGGGCTTTTTGCGTGTAAAGCTGAACAATGTAGCAATCTAGTAGAATCCGCAAAACTGAACTCTAGTCCGCCACGGTGTTACACTGCATGGTTACGGTGCTGGGCTGCTAGCTGACCCGATGGTCGTGGGTTCGATTCCGGCCGCGGCGGCCGCATTTCGACGGAGGCGAAATGCTATAGAGGCCTAGCCCACGTACTGTGCAGCGTCAGTACACGTTAAAGAATGAATGACCGAAATTTCCGGAGCCCTTCACTACGGCTTGCCTTATAATCATGTCGTGGTATTGCGCGTAAAACCCCTGCTATTAAAAAAGAGATTAGCGTGTGTGCTCTCTCTCTCTCTCTTTCTCAAGACAGACAGACAGACAGACAGACAGACAGACAGACAGACAGACAGACAGACAGACAGACAGACAGACAGACAGACAGACGAGTATAGATAGATAGATAGATGATAGATAGATAGATAGATAGATGATGATAGATAGATAGATAGATAGATAGATAGATAGATAGATAGATAGATAGATAGATAGATAGATAGATAGATAGATAGATAGATAGATAGATAGATAGATAGATAGATAGATAGATAGATAGATAGATAGATAGATAGATAGATAGATAGATAGATAGATAGATAGATCGATAGATAGATAGATAGATAGATAGTAGATAGATAGATAGATAGATAGATAGATAGATAGATAGATAGATAGATAGATAGATAGATAGATAGATAGATAGATAGATAGATAGATAGATAGATAGATAGATAGATAGATAGATATAGATTGATAGATAGATAGATAGATAGATAGATATGATAGATAGATAGATAGATAGATAGATAGATAGATCGATAGATAGATAGATAGATAGATAGATAGATAGATAGATAGATAGATAGATAGATAGATAGATAGATAGATAGATAGATAGATAGATAGATAGATAGATAGATAGATAGATAGATAATTGGCAAGGGGTGGGTGAAGAGCCCTTACACGCTCCGTACACATTCAAGGGGCTCTTTGCCTGAACCAGGAAGGAGACGGAGCGCTTGGTCATGCATAGCGGGTCCATCCGCGCGCCGTGTCGTTCAGACCCGTGAAGCACGCGTTGCATGCGTTCCCATAGCGAACCTTAATTGTATCCACTTCCCGGCGCCGTCCTTATGCTTGTTTCGTGTGGTCGCATCTGTGCTGTGTAGTGCGAAGTTCGAGCGTTTCAAATCGAGCTTCGTGCGTTCGGCCACCACCTCTCTTGTCTTGGCTTTGAAGTGCGTAAACACGTGCGCGACCGGCTACATCGACGTCACCGCATATCCTCCCTTTGCACAGTTAGCGTCAAAGGTTTAGAGAACACGAGACAGAAGAAAAAAACAGCCGAATATTTCCGCTGCTTCGGCAGGAAGCCTAACATTTACAGATTTCCGGCCTGTTCTAAAACGAGCTAACGCCATGCACTTTGCAGTTTCACCGGATACAGTCAGAAATTGCTGGGAAATTCGAAGGTCTGTCAGAGGTAGTGATCTCTTAATTTTTGACTGCGAGTCTACTTGTTTACTTGAATTTGGCACGAATGCTGCATCCACAAGTGCCGCATACGGGAAGTAATTAAAGAAAATAAGAGGGCGGAAAAAAATATTTGCGGCGAGGTTTCCGTGAGGGAAACTGACGCAGCATGCGATGCTCGTAACGTGTATGGTTACGTAAGTGCTTGTTTATAGTTAGGTGTATAGTTACGTAGTTAGATGTATGTAGTAAGGTGTGTAGTTAAATGTATATAACGTGTATAGGTAAGTAAATGCTAGTACATGCAAGGTCACAATGCTCTGGTGCAGCTGAAGCCTCGCGGCGCCGCAAATACGCCTACGATACGTTCCACGTGGGTGTTCTATTCGCGCATATATATATATATATATATATATATATATATATATATATATATATATATATATATATATATATATATATATATATAGTATGTATGTATAGAGAGAGAGAGAGAGAGAGAGAGTTCCGGTGGTTTGCTGGCAGATGGCAAGTGCACGAGTTCGCTTCAGCAAGTTCAGTGTCGCGTATTGCTATGTTCTGTGAAATGTACTGTCTTCCAGCACTTCGCGATTGCTTCAGCCCTCAACTTTTTTATATATCCAACCGCACTGAGCGTCGTCACGTGCAATACAAAGTGCTTCCATCAATCATTTTTGCCGCGTACCTCGCGCGACTGCAATAACCTTACTAATAATCATGGTGCAGCGCAAAGACAGATAACAAAGACACGGAAACACACAACACAGGTGACTGTGTTCTGTGTGTCTGTCTGTTTGCGCCACATTATGATTATTAGCGAGCACCAGTTTGACCAAAAACGAGTCCTTCTGTGGAATAACCCTCCCGCAGACATTGTGGACATTAACGATTACGAGCAGTTTCCGCAATGCAACAGCTTACGTTGTATACTCAAGTTCCATTCAACCTGCTGTCTTTTCTGTATCTTCGTATTTCCTTTTCTGATTTTTTAAAATTTTTTGTGCTTTTGCCACTCCCCCTCGGTAATGCTTCTGGCCCTGAGGGGTATACTAAATGAAATAATTTTGTTGGTTTCTGTGTGTTCTTTGCATTTCCCCGTGATTCCGCGCTCAGAAACCTTCGTACAGTCGGAATTACACTTGTCTATAGAGCGGCCAGTCGGCCGCTTGAGCCGCCCGTTGTTGCAAAAGTATGCATTGACCGACGCCGTATTGGCACCAAACGTAGTCGTACTGCACGCTAGGTCATTGTGATATAATTCAAGCATAAACAGAAGCTACGGAGAGGTAGCAGCTGCGGACGGCGCCAGTATCCACGGCCACGCGCTCGAGTGCGATTCCGACTGTGCACGGTATACACTGCACTGCACGGTACTATAGGTATGCTGCAATGCACAAGCTCAATTGCTTGCAAGTAAACGCGCGAGCGTGCGTGCGGAAGCACCTCTCTCGTGCACGCTATAGTGCGCATGGTGTTTCCGCGGAGGCGATTTTCATATCACTGATTGGGGTGACCGGCCCACTCCTCTCTTGTCAGCCGTATTACCCCTTTTTTTTTCTTCCCTCCCCCTCCTTCGCCGGCACCTGTGCTCCGATTGCGTCTCGCCTCCTCCCTCTTTCGCGTATGAGCGCACGTGGCAAAGAAATTTTTTTGTTTGTTTGTGGCGCCGGAAGGAGGGGGCGAAGCTTATACACCGCAGCCTGCACGGTTCCGTTTTCTTAATTGTTTCTTATATTTCTCTGGCTGTGCCCCGGTTTAATTAACTGCTTTGCAACTTTGCAAGGAAGGTCGCCAATGCGTGTTGCACGGGTGAGCCGTCGAGTCCCTAGTTGTCCGCTCTTAGTTGTCAGCAATGTCGGGCATCTGGCTGCCTACCAAGGCGGCTTGTGAGCTATGTACGTTTTGTATTCGAAGGCTTTGGGTTCGGATACCACCGACGGAAAGGGTGCTTCTTCGTCCATTCTAATTCCTTTTAATTTTAGGTCGGGATCATTACACTACATTAAAAAAAGGACAAAATAGTGACCCCGTATTCTTTTCTTAATTATATATTGGTTTCATTGGTTGTGTGTAACAAAGAAACGAGCCCCGTCGAACAATTCCTCTTCTTTCGTACACCCGCTGGAGTTATGTATCTTAGTGACTGAGACGCTGCGCCGCTAAGCTCGAGGTCGCGGGGTCGACTCGCGGCCGCGGCGGCCGCATTTCGATGGCAGCAAAACGGCCAAAACATCCGTGTACTTTGATTTAGGCGCGCGTTATTGAACACACACCACGGGTGGTCGATGTTAATTCGGAACCCCTCGCTATGTTGCCACTCTTAATGATATCGAGGTTTTGGCTCGTAACACCCCATAAGTATATTCGCAAGAACCACAGGAAAGAGTCACAGGATCCCTTATCATGCATTCGCCTAAGATGACTCGAAGGCGAAAGCAACCTTCTTTTTCTTCTGAGTCGATTGTAAGACTCTTGATATGTTTCGAGTGATATCCTTATAAAAGGGAAACCCCACTGTATCGCAAACGCCGGAGAGGGTGTTCTTGTGAATGTTTCATGTGTTATGATGCTGTTGTTGCTCTACCAGTTTATATTCATTTATTTATTTTTTATTTAGCTGCACGCCAGCCCCTGTGCGAATTTCGTGGCTTAGCGATTTTGAAGTTTATTTTTGTAGCGCATTAAAAGCTCTTTTTTTAAATTTCTTTCACACTATGATAACGAAATCCGTTGACTGAAAGCTTATCGCCTCTATATTGCCGACAAAAGGTGTTGCAAGCGACACCTCCAGCGCTAATCCCATCGCCAGTCGACTCATCCAAAAGTATTTCAAAATATTGTGGCAGTTTATTCGTATTCTTTCATTTACAGTTAGCCTTGGGATGCTTTCACTAACCGCTCTCCTCTTTCATTCTTTCACACCCCTTTCTCTTTCCCAAGTACAGGGTAGCTATACGGAGATTCCCTTTCGTTAACCTCCCTGTCATTCCTTTACCTCTCTCTCTCTTTGATCACCCTATTTGATCGCCCTATTTTCCATTTCCATCCACGTTCCGCGCTCTTTCCTCGTGAGCACTGTTTCGCTGTGCAATAAGAGCGCGCGCTTTGGGGTTCACAACCCCTTCCAATACGTCATCGCATTCCAGGTATACATCAGTTCTCAATCCATCCCGGCCCCGCCATTGTTCGCGTTGTTTGCTCCCTCGCCGTGGCGCCCCGCGCTTAATCATTCGCGGTGCTCGACAGAACTACTTCAGCTGTCCTGCCAGCCATATTTCTCAGAAGGAATTCGTATTAGCCGTTCCCTCTTGCGCGCCTGTAGCCGGCTTTGCTCGTTATTAATTTTTCGATATAGCTTTTAACGTGCCATACCTGCGCGTCATTATATTTCTACGTCAAAGCGAAGCGCGAGGAACAAAGAACACAGTAAAGAACACACAGGACAGGCGCTAACTGGGAACCAGCTCGCCCAGTAGTCTACGTTACCTCAGGTCATGATATTTGTAATGGCATCGTCCTTCGAAACGGGGCGGCGACGACCCCACCTGCTTTAACGGGACACTAAAGAGAAACACGATTTTTTTCATATTAGTTACTCTTTCGCAATTGCAAAATCACCACGCTTACCGTGAGAAGGCACTTGGTAACCGAGAAAACGCACAAAAGGAAAATGCGGGTGGCGACGCCACCTTGGAGGGTCCGCAGCAGTCGACGCCATGACGTCATAGATTTTGACGGCCTCTACTAGGACCTACGTAGTTCCTGGTCGGTAAAAATTGAGGTGCATTGACCTCTGAAGGGGCCAGAGACTTAACGTACCAAGTTTCAGGAAATTTGGTATGTTACGCAAGAGACTTCGAAACCCTTGACGATACGTGCGGAAAATTTAAGCGCGATATTTAAAAATGAAAATTTGACCTTGATTTTCTCCTCGGTTAGCAAACTTGTGATGGTGAAATTAACGACATTAGAGTTCTTACAGCAGAATTTATCAACCTAAGCCGATTGACTCTTTTACTTTAGTGTCCCTTTAAGAGGTTTCGGTTGCTTCTCTGTGCTTTACATTCCTGAAGCGTAATTAAGAAGAAAAAGAAAGAAAAAAAAACAAAAATGGAGAGATCATAAGAGTAAGCATGTACCAACTAGTCTAGCGGCAAGTACTACCTACATTGTTCCTCTTTTATTTTCTTGTTCTTTCTTTCGAGCCGCCAAGCTTCTGCACGATTTCCGCGCACAAAGCACTAGTGACCTTTACTTTTTCCACGGGCACTGTTGAAAACGCCATCGTTACCGGCACGAACCGGTATATGAATGGTGGCTGTTGCGTCATTCTCAACCATCAGCAGCGTTTCGATAATGCGCCGCCTCTCGCTGGCGACCTGCCCGAGCTCGCGGCCCGGTCGTGTGTAGAGTAGTGGCGCGCTCGCACTCGAGAGAAAGTGGATTTGGGTGGCGCGGTCAACTCGCGCAGCTCGGCTCTTTGCTCGCAGCGTGGTCGCGGCCCCACTGGCCTCCTCATCGTGTGCTGCTAGCTGTTCTTTCTTTCGCTTTAAGCGAAGCTTCTATGAGTTACAGATTTCGGTGGCGGCGGCGGCGGCATAATTCGCGAAAAACCCGGCGCGCCCGAGTGTGTACAGAAATGCGGGTGTACACAAATAGGTCCTCGAAGGTGGCAGTACTGGAGATTCGAGTCGGGCTATGGTGCGTGCGAATTGACTTCAGACATAATTCGAAGGTGCCCCCTGTCATTTGACGTTGCCTCATTGCATTTTTGCATTTCATTGTTTCGTGCGTACCCGTCGTTGTTGCCAGCAGCAACAGAATGTGTCGCGCTGCTGAGCACGTATACGTGAAGGGCCAATTCCTGGCATGGAGGAAGGAAAACGTTAGGAAGGAGCATTGCGGCAATGCCATAGAAATAAGTATGGTAGACAAGGTATACACATACGCGAAGGTTCGCTTGCCCCCATTTTCCGGATAGTGCAAGGACTCCTAACTTTCTTTCTTTCTTTCTTTCTTTCTTTCTTTCTTTCTTTCTTTCTTTCTTTCTTTCTTTCTTTCTTCTTTCTTCTTTCTTTCTTTCTTTCTTTCTTTCTTTCTTTCTTTTTTACTTCGACTACCGTATTTTCTCGCAAAGCACCAGAACTCGCTAACACTCGCCGAATTGTTGCTATAATGTTCGCTTAATAATGACTGTCTGGCTAGTGTTGCTTAATGGTGGCTTGTGATGGCTCGTGTTGGCTAATATATGTAAACGTGTGCTTACATATGTCGCTGTGATGCATTGTGACGGATATACGAGTGGATATATATACGATAAGTGGATATACGATGTGTACTTACGCGTTGTCGAAAATGGGCTGCGTGTGGTCGCCGCTTGTTTGGTTTGAACGAGCGAACTGAAGCGTAAGAGGGCATTACGCCTGCCGTGTTGCTGCGTGTATGCATTTATAATCGCCGCAACGCATGTATACATGTACAGTGTCGCTCAATATGACTTGCAGCAGGGGAACACGAGGCATCACGAGCTGAAAGATTGCGCATATAGTTTCAACTTGTCCATTTCCTCAACTAACTGACAACTTATTAGGCATCATCTCCAAGTTCTCCATCTCATCTTCCTATTAGCCTCATCTCCCCAAGAGGACAGCGTTTAGTTGTGGAAATAATGGCTCCTGCAAACCATGGGTGATCGTTGTGTTCGTAAGGCCACGCGCTCCCGTGTTGCAAGTGATATTGAGCGCGACTGTATACGTATATGCACTCGCGCCCGGCCGTTTCTCTGCGTGTCGCGGCGGCCTTCTCTTGCTGCAGCCGCGTCGGTCAGACGCGCGATTTCCGTGGTACGTGACTCGCGTAAGTAGCACGCGTTGTGTGTATATAATGAGTGGTTAAAAAGCGGCAACTGGATCACTGCGTGAAGGTGACTTTCGCGGCCAGCTGCAGTCACACAACGGGCTTATACAGATAAGCACGCGTCGTGTGTATAGCGGCGCGCGCTCTATAGCTGATGAGGTCGCGACATGCAATGCGTTGTTGCGGGCCTTTGAAAGGAGGGGATACGGTTTCGGGGGTGTGCGTACTTGCCGGGGTTCTTTCTTGCTCTCTTCGTCTTTGCGCATTTGGAGCGTGGCTGGCGCGTCGCCGCTGTGGCGTCGCGACGCGAGTGCCGACCACATGCATCGCGTCTTTCCCGCGCACGCCGAGCGCTCACTGTATACATGCAGCAGTATAGCCTTTGGCGCTGCGACTCGTTTTGCATCGACGCGCGCGAAGGAGCATAGCGCGTCTCCCGCGGCGCGTGCATGTGTTTAGCGGTGTGCGTATACGTGCGGTTGTAAGTGCGCGTGCGTCTGTGCTTGTTGCTGAGCGCAGTTCGTTCATGACTTGAAACCAAAAGGAACGCGATTCCAATGCTGCAAGTGCTCCCTTGAGAGTCGGTTGCCGTGACCTCCTGCAGACTCCGTGAGAGCCCTTTGGATGGCGGGAACACCGTCGAAACGGTGACCTTTCACTCCTCCCTTGAGCTTTTATTGGGAACAGGAAGAAGTCTGCCGGGCCCGGCACACATCAGGGCTGTATCAGGGCTGCATCAGTCCTCACGTGAGCCTGGCAGTCTTCTTCCTGTTCCCAAAGCTCAAGAGAAGCTCACTACCTGCAGTGAGCGTATACCCTCACTGCAGGTAGTGTAAATCAATTCAAACCCAAACAAGCACAGTTTGGGGCTTTGCGTGCGTATGCTAAGGTCCTTTGCGTTACGCTGAACCGCCTCATCAAAACCTACCTATCTCGCGTAACTTCTTGGAAAACTATGTTTGTCATAAATGGTATATTAATTAGCTCGACATGTATACAAGTCACAAAGCTTCCATTGCAGATATGCCCTCAACTGGCTGCATACTATAGTTTCTACATCTGCTTGGTTGACTGCTTGCATATATAGTCACCTCTAGTCGGCATGGACCTCTTTTTTATAATTCATGTGTAATTTTTTTGTTATGCATACTTTCATTAATGTTGCTATGGGTGTAAGTGGGAAGGTGGTTGTTGGATGATAAGCACCTTGTTAAGCTTTCTGTGCCTTTACGTCAGTGTTTGGCTATCACTGGTTGCTTCAATAAAAATGAATGAATGAATGAATGAATGAATGAATGAATGAATGAATGAATGAATGAATGAATGAATGAATGATGAATGAATGAATGGTAGACGGTCGTTTGATTTGTGCAGCACAGTGTTCTGTCTCTCTATGAAGCAGACTGGGCACTTGCCTACGTGTTCTTTTGCCTGTGTTCCTTTCTTCGCAACGTGCGCGGTTGTCCGGAGAGAGCTTGTCAGAGTCCAAAAAAGAAAAAGGGATTTCCTGGAGGATATATATCTTGACGTCTAGCCGTCTCAATAGCGCGGAAGTGCTGGAGCGAGACAGGATCGCGCGCTTGCTTGCGTGTCCACGCGTCGCGTTTCTTTTCTCGCGTGTCCGCGGAGGGCGGTGCTAGCGGGGCGAGAAAGGTGAGGTGACCATTCGCGTTTCTAAAGGAGAATAATGTATGGCAAAGAAAATGCGGAGGAAGCTGCAACGAAGAATAGAGTCGAGGTCCGTTTCTTTTGCAGAGACGAAACGCTTGCCCTTTGTCAACAGCGGCCTGCGCGCACACACGCATGCGTGCGCCTTTTCAAAGCCGTGAATTGAAAACGTCTTGGCGCATATCTGCATGGGCACCGCGTTGAGGTCTGCAGTCTGCATTTGAAAGCTGGTGCTGTGTGTGTATGCCTCTTTCGTCCATTGCCGTCTTTTCTTCCGCATATTTATTCAGCTGCACTTAAGCATTTTCTGCGGCGATGAAATTGATATCGTATACCTTTGCCTGCTGCGAGGGCGTCACTGCAGCTTCAGCATTCAACTGTCTTCGTTCGATGCCATTTATAGCTCTGATTTCGCTGGGCGTGTCGTATGTGCCCGCCGCTTCTTGTGTTCGCTCGTTTCCTTGCGAAACTGTGCCTATGCGTGCCATATACAGTGTTCAGTCAGTTTCTTCCTCGCTGCATCTAAGCTGTACGCGTCTTGTAAACATTGGTGTTGAGGCGGGCACACCCATGCATACTGCCACCAGTGTAGCCATGAGGGAGGAGGGGGGGGTGGGTGAAACACCCCCCCTCGAATTTTTTTGATTTTGCATGTGTACGCGCATACATACAAACGCACGCACTAACATACGGGAAGCATGGTTGAACACCCCCCCCCCCCACACACACACACACACGAAAAAAAAAATTTCTCGCTACGCTACTGCACAACTTTCCGCGCATGCAAGCTCGCCCAGATTTTAGGGAACGCGTGGATACATAGAAGCGTCGTGACATACGGTCACGACAGGCTGACCACGCTATATATAACGCCCCTTACGTTTCTGCATTCGCATTTGGGAGTCCCCTTTCAGTTTGTCAATGTCTTCTGCGTGAATAAGGATAAAAAGTCGCAAGGTCCGTGCATTCGCCTAAGACGACTCGAAGGCGAAAGCCACCACCCCTTTTTTTTTTTTTTTTTTCGGTCGATTGCATGTAACGGCAAGGAAGAGATTGAGTGCTAAACAAGGGCAACGCCCAGTATACGGCTACGTGTAAGCTTTGCGGCAAGATAGTGAGGCTCTAGACCACGCCTTTCTCCTAACAAGTAACGTGTGACGTGTGTTTAATAACGCATACATTGTCTCGATGAGCCGCAGCGTTCTCAGCTTTTCTTTGTACGGCCGCGCATATATGTCGCCTATAGACCCCTTCGCTGTTTACAAACAAAGCTGCTGGACGACTTCCGGTTTTGTGCGCCGGCGTAGCCTAGTAGCGTTGGCAGGGACAAAAGCCTTAGCGAGCAGCCCGCACATTTGCAACACCTTTCTCCCTGTGTCTGGCAAAATATTTTAAATAAATATTCTTCTAAGCTGCGCACACAACATTATAAGAGTTAGTCCTTAACTTTAAGCGTCCTTCTTCTACCTGAAAGCGGAAAAATAGACTTTCCTTACTCTGGCACAACTTCAAAAGCGCGCTTTCTACTTCGACAGTAGAGAGTGATAATTGAAGTGACCGGAAGTTTCTTGGGGTGCAGCACGTGCTGCTGCTATCGCAATCTTGAAACCGACCGAAAAGGCGAATAGCTCGTTTTTTTTTTGTTTGTTTTAAATAACCATATGAAATTACTGGAATGGTACCCGGTATGTTTCACTAAGTGTGCGTCCTCCTCTCCCTTCTGTACAACTCCACCCTTCCCTTTTTTTCTCTCGCTGTACCAGCCTCCAATCTTTTCCTCCTTTTGGCATCCGCTCTTCCCAGCCACGGCCGCTGTGATGCAAACAGCACAAACATTCTCATCAGTCGCTAATGCTGCTCCTAACACACGCCTCGCGTATATTGTGTTACTGTGTCTGCCCCGTCCGTCTATCCGTCTATCTTCACATTTTTTTTTTTTTTTCATGCTTCCATAATATAGTTGGCCATCGTGCATGCTTGCGCAAGTTTCTAAGGTCTGCGCTAGGCGCATCAACGGCGCTCGTGTATTGCGTATAGGCATGTGCGTGTCATATTTTCGGGGTCAACAGCGACGCAGCTGTTCTCCCTTCGATTCTGGCCGACCCGTCAGAACCAAAGTGCTGTTTTTATTTTTCCAGTATCTCTGGCGGGGGCGCTGGGTGTCAGAAGATAAAACCCGGTTTGGAGCCTATAACTGCATGCGTCTAAAAAACGTGTCTCGCTCATCATAGCAACGGTTTAGTTTTGATTTGATTTTTTTTCTCCTCTCAAGGCCCGAATGCATTTCAGGTAGATGTGATAGACTCGAGAAATACCGCAACGAGAGGAAATTTTTGTTTATATTAGCTAATACCGCGTGAAAAAATGTGCTATGTCGCATGAAAGTTCTTGTGACCCGCGAGAATGTGATTTGCTCCAAAGTCACGGGGATTATGAACGGACGCTAGTTATGGAATATGTGCGCGGCACATTTGTTAACACCGGCTTTACTGTGTTAATATGAACGATGTTTTTCTGCAACAATTAAAAGAGAGGGGAGAAATGAGATCAAGGTGCAGTGGCGGGGTGTGATTGTATAACTGTATTAACTCGCGTGAACACCTATAGGGTTCGGACACTGCCGAGATCCACCATGTTACCGTTTGCGCCATCTTCTCCGCTCCGATTGGCCGTCTCCGATTGGCACTCAAAACGTCATCATTGCGGAATTCGTCGGATATGGCGAGTTTCGAATATCGGAAACGCGGCTATTTGGTCGGTGAATTGCCCAGATTGGAATTGGCTCAGAAATGTATCTTTCTGCTGTCTTACTTTAGTGGATTTTGCAAGCTTTCAATTTTAGTTCTAGTGGTCTTTGTTGATTATGTGTATGTCATGTGTATTGCATGAAGGTGGTATTTGTAAACTCTACATGGAGCACCTGTTTGCTCATGTCTTTGTGTTTCTGAGAGGTACGGTGCGGCCATTCAAGCTCCCGTAATGCAGCTTTTGTTCCAACTATCCTTGTCACCGTTGCATAAATTTTTATGCGCTGCTGTAGTAAAATGAATTTTCAGACTTGGAGGTTCGAACTACATGAAAGTAATGTCTCCCTGCAGTCTATCAGGATTCAGGAATATCGGCGGATGCGGCTCGTGTGGTTTGTCGCTGTTCGCCCGCCAGCTGGCGTATATCTCTGACACACATTAATCATCGCGTGCTTACTTTTTGTTTTTATTTTGTCTTTTGTTTTTGTTTGAGCTTGCGGTGACTGCACTCGCAAAGGCACATCTGTTTGACCCGCTGTTTTGCCTTGGCTCCGAGTGGCATGTGTTTATACTGATGAGCACGGTTTCCCGGTTTCGATTCCTGGGTACAATAGAGGCGTTCCCGGTGGAGCCGCCTCACTCACTCACTCACTCACTCACTCACTCACTCACTCACTCACTCACTCACTCACTCACTCACTCACTCACTCACTCACTCACTCACTCACTCACTCACTCACTCACTCACTCACTCACTCACTCACTCACTCACTCACTCACTCACTCACTCACTCACTCACTCACTCGATCAATCAATCAATCAATAAATCAAAATACGGGGGACATGTACACTGAAAACAAAGAGGATAGGGGTAAAACAAAGTGAACGTCAGATACCAAGATAAGAGTTCTAATGTGAAACCTACATTAAAATTAAAAATAGAATCGTTGACAAATTTCACTTTAAAAATAGCAAGAAATGCGAAACAGATACCAGAAAAGCCATATATGTGTGATCGGATGAAAGTAAGAAACTTGGCGTGAAGCTATAGCTCGCGTACGGTGGCTGAAAAGCCTGTTCACGTTGTTTGAATGCCGAGGCTTTGTTATCACCAGTGTCCACTGCTCCGGGCCCGTCACGAATACACCCTAACATCCATACCGTCATTTCGGGACGCATTCACGCCTATTATACATGCCATGAATAATATAGAGTCCGAAGATGCAGGGGCCGATTTCATGTCTCCACCTCTCTGCAGAGGGCGCCATCGATTTCTCGAGCCCGGTAATTAGCGCTGCACACAGCCGCGTGCTCGGACGTCACTAATTGCCGACCGCGCGCGTGCGCGGTGTTGTTTACAAAACGCTCTCGACTCGCTCCAAGGGTCTTGCAGGGGGGCGTGTCACATATATGTTCAGCCTTGACGGCAGCGGCATATTGACCGGCGATTGAGGGGCTTGGATTTTTTTTCGCGTTATTTTTGAAGGGGGGCGACGCCCTCCGCTTGTTGTCGTTGCGTACGTTGACTCCGTTCGTGCACAGTGCGATATATTCGTTTGGCCTTGTGATCTTGTATGCCCAGCTATATCGTTCGACAATGAATGTTGTTTACGTTCACGATGACATCAAAGGAAATGCACTGGAACCGAAAAGCCACCCCATTCGCGTATGCATTTCAGTGTATGACGTTGCAATGTGCGTTAGAAATGTTCATTACGCCAGTTTCTAGAAGCCCAGTCAACATTTATGTTAGGCTATTTGAACTATACAGACCTTAACTATAGAGTTGGCGGGGATAACGTGGCGTCAGCAAGCATACAGAACAGGGTTAATTGGAGAAACATGGGAGAGGCATTTGTTTGCAGTGGACATACTATAGTGAGCCGGATACTGATGACTACAGGCAGTCAAACATCAATATAACGAAGCCGGATGAATCGAATTATTTTCAGTATTGAATAAATATTTTTGATATGGTACAAAAATGTCCAAGAAAAACGGACGAGGAAATTGCACCTGTGGTATATGTCTCAATTGTTTTAGAGTATCGCATGACGTAATTTGAAGACGCGGGTTCGTACACCCAGCTATACCGGCGGAAGCTTGTCTGTTCCTTCTTTTTTTTTCGTAAGTATCATTTCATTTCAAACAAGTAAAATGAGCAATTTATTCTATCCTTTCCATACGTTTCCTTGTTTCCTGTGTGTAGTCTTTAACAGCGTTGTTGAACATGATTATGATTGTGATGATGATATTTCCTGTCGTCCACATGGAAACTTGCGGTGGCCATGCAGTGGCCACCTTGTTATTTTTTAACACTGACTGGTTGTATAACCAATCGCACTGTGACATCTTGCATATTTATTTATTTATTTATTTATTTATTTATTTATTTATTTATTTACTTATTTATTTATTTATTTAGCTATCTTGGTACACGCCTCTCAGTATAGGATATAGTCACATACGCCTATAACGACTCTGATTATATCAACCTCCTCCCTCCCCTCCCCCTCCTCCTTTTTTTTCCAGGAATGTTCAAACACCTATATTTATGCATACAGCAAGGCAACCGCAAGCCTTCTCTTACATAGCAATATTTGCCCTTTTTGCGCCAAATGAATGAAGTTCCGAAGGATTATACAACCACGTCCCGTCTGGAGCGAGCGCGCGCGCGCCTCCAGACTGGCCTTGATACTTAACCTTCCTTCGAGCTATAACATGCCGGTATTGAACTTTACGCTTCCTAGCTCAATAGACCGTGAGCGCGAGGCCCGTCTTATCCGTATCGTGTCTGCGCCATCAGCGATCGGTGAATATGTTCGGCGCTTAGAAAAAGGCCGCGCATGCGCCGTGCGTGACCTCACCGAGGTCGCACCTTCCGGCGAGGTCACGGCCCCGGACTGGGAGCGCGCGTGCCACTTGAGAACGAAGAGATATTCTCGTCCATCTAAATATGTGTGTGTGGCCCGTCTCGACAAAGCCGTGCAGCGAGGCAAGGGTTATATGCAGGGTTCGTGCTATAGCCATCCGGGGTATATTATGGGAACGGAATTGGTGGGCTTAAAACACCTATAGACATTCATTTTGAGGGTCATTAACATGGGCCCTCGCATTGCTCCCAGCTTTTGCTTCACTGCATTTAATTAGTGAGGCGAAAGGTGTGTGGTTGTAGATAAGTGTGCAGTATAGTTTAAAATATGCGCGTAATATGCGATAGCGCGTTTGCGTAACACGCTCGCTCACACGCTCTCTCTCTCTCCCACACACACACACACACACACACACACACACACACACACACACACACACACACACACACACACACACACACACACACACACACACACACACACACACACACACACACACACACACACACACACACCACACACACACACACACACACACACACACACACACACACACACACACACACGTGCACAGGGTGATGACCATGACGCATGGACACCTCGGGAGGCCAAGGTGGCCACCCGAGGCTTAATTGCGCTTGATGGCTGCATGGGTGTATATATATATATATATATATATATATATATATATATATATATATATATATATATATATATATATATAATATGCCCGCAGCAGTGTCTCACCTTCGCTGTTACGTTACCAGTCTTCAATCTCGAAGATCTTTAATGATCTCAGCTGGCGCCTGGAATAAATGTGTGCTGGCGGTCTCTTTGGGGTGCTTGCAAAACTTATCTATATTCAGGTGGATTAATTTCCGGGGCTTTACGTGTCACAGTCACGATATGTTTGTGACGCAGGCTGTAGTGGGAGGCTGCCTAATAATTTCGACCGCCTGGGGTTGTCTAACGTGCACCGATAAATCTAAGCACGCGGGTGGTGTTTGCATTTCCCCCAGTCGAAATCCGGCTGCCATGGCTGGGAATGGAACGGGCGTCCTCGAATATATATACCAATCCGGTGTTTTGCTCGTATCTCTCTCTCTCTCTCTCTCTGTCTCGCGCGCGCGCGTGTGTGTGTTGTGTGTCTCTGTGTGTGTTCTGTGTGTTTTGTGTGTCTGCGTGTGTGTGTGTTTGTTGCTTTCAGTTGTTTATAACCGACCAATCGATAAATTGTCTTGCGGATACGCGTTCACGATCGGCGTATGGGGGAGCCTGCGGAAGTGGCCAGTCGGGCATTACTCTATATTGGCCTTATATATTCCTGTAACCCAATTCGAGCCAGAAGGTCAGGTGAATGTGGAAGCTTGAAGTATGTATCATTGAATGGTCGATCAATTAGCAAGCAGTGTCGCTGGAGCCAAAATTCCGGCAGTGGTGGCTGTCTTCCGTCAGGACAGCAGCTGCCTCTTGCTAGCTTCCTGGTTAGCTCATTGGTAGTGCGACCGTCCCCCAGAAGGGCGTTGGTTCCGGGTTCGATCCCCGGACCAGGACGAATTTTTCGGCAACTAAGAAACTTTCTTTCTGAGAAATGCGTAAATATTTTCTTGTGGCGTCGGGCTACGTGCGAACGGGTGGCTGTCATTTTTTTTTTTTCTTATATGACTACTATGGGCGTAGTCCCGGTGATTTTGCAAACATGCGGTGTCAGTGATGGTTGTTTCCGACATACAGCTGTACGCTATAGATTAACAGTAGAAAACAGCGCTAAAAGACGGGACGACGAAAGGACACAAACCACGGCGCTGTCGTTTGTGTCCTTTCTTGTTTTATGCCCAAATGCGTACCCTACGCTATAGATGTGTGTTATCCCGCGGCCGCGACGGCCGCATTTTCGATGGGGGCGAAAATGCTAGGGGCCCGTGTACTTAGATTTAGGTGCACATTAAAGAAGCCCCAGGTGGTCAAAACTTCCGGAGCCTTCCACTACGGCGCCTCTCACAATCATATCGTGGTTTTGGGACGTTCAACCCAAACAATTATATATTATATTAGGTATGTGCATATATACTATGCGAAAGACAGGTCAAGCGGACGCCTGATCAACTCTTTACTTTCGAATGGTCCGTATTTCGAATCGCGCCGCTGTTGGAATGGCGTCCGCAATCTGCATAAATGGGAGCCGAGCGTACAACCTTGCCTTTAGAATGACGCGTCGAGTGCATTAACCGCACGTGCCGAACGCTGGCATGTATTAACTCCGGTTCGACGATATCTTTCCTCTATGACGCATATGCGGCTTCTTGCTTTTTGCCAGGAATCCTTCTTTGCCTTGTTCAATTCGTACAGCGGTCTTCTGTATGTAACACGCGTTTCAGCGTTAATTAAGATGTGTATGCGAGGACCACGCGCCAACCTGCCTAATTTTACGCTTGACCGGTGGTCGATAGTGATTCATGCGGGACTCGTGTATTTAAGTGTACAGTCGTGAGCAATGTGAGGGGGAACACGAAGTTCGTGCTTATAGGCAACGATTACTCGCCGATGTGCGGATACGAATGTGCTGTATGGGCATGTAAGATGGATCTTTGCGCATGCACGTTCAGTGTTATTAAAGGGACACTAAAGAGCAAAACGATTTTTCTCGCATTAGTAAAGTAGTCTTACACGATACCAAAAACACCACGCATTCTGCGCGAAGACGCTTAATAAGCGAGAAAACGCTCAAAAAGAAAATACAGGTGGCGACGCCGCCTTGGAATACCCGCACCATTTGTCGTGACGTCACATATTTTTGACGGCGCCTGCTTGGGCCTACGTAGATCCTAATCGGTTAAATCGAAGTACATTGTCCTCTGAGGAGGCCAGAGACTTGACATAACGAGTTTGTGGAAATTTCGTCGAGCCAGTGGCGCCAAAATACGTTAAATGCTCTTTGAAACCTTTTACGTCACGAATTACAAAGTTCGGCGCGAAATTTAAAAATGAAACTTTGAACTTTGTTTTCTCCTCTAATAATAAACCTATGGTGGCGAAATAAACTACACAAGAGTTCTCCGAGCACACTTTATCAATCTAAACCAATTCATTGGTTGTCTTTAGTGTCCCTTTAACACATCTGCTTGCTTCCTGCGTTAAGCCTCTATGGCCTTTTTGAAGGTAGCGTCAGTGTTCCCTTTCGTAATACTGACGACTCTACGTAACGTTCCGTCTGTGCTTTATCGCGTGCGTGCGTTCAGGTATGTCGCGCGTTCCCGTTCCGACTCGGTGAAGTCGGCGGCTCTCTCACTCTGCCTCTAACCTCTGACGGCACGGTTTCAATTTCATTCATTCATTCATTCATTCATTCATTCATTCATTCATTCATTCATTCATTCATTCATTCATTCGTATCTCAAGAACGTGGCCTCTCTTTTCCGCTCTCTTCCTTCACACCTTTTTCCCATCCCTCCAACGACGCTGTGCCGTGCTTGTTAGTGGGTTGCAGAAATAATTCGTCTTTCCTATCGTCAAACCACTACTGACAAAACTGCGAGTGACCGTTCTGTACAAAAATCGCATCCCAGGCGACGGTTTCCCTCCGAGCAAAGCCACAAATCTCAAAGGATATATCCTTGTCGCTTACTACAAGCGCCGGATTTTGTTGCCGCAGCTGTAAATGTGTTATTGACGCCATCTTTTATTCGTCCCCTATTTGGAAGGGGCTTGCGCGTGCTTCTAGCTCGTATATAAGACGTGACTGTATACCATGGGGTGCAGTCACTGAAGATTACGCATATATGCAGGGCTCGCCAGGCCCGCTTGGCATTACGGCCGTATATTACGGCGCATATGGCGTGCTATACTCTCTTCATATGTAGGGGCATAGAGATTTTGTGGAGATTACGTAGAGCTAAAACACTTTGGCGTGTTTTTTAGCTGTAGAATGCACGATCGGACCGAGGAAGCGTAGTAACGAAACATATCTCACATACCCAGCGCCGTGTCTTGTGTGGCTTCCCGAGTTGATCATCACGGAGTGGTGGCGCGACTGCGCCTTTACCCACGCGTTAAGTCTCACGTTGCGTGACTTCTCTTTACCGCATGTCGTGGCTTATGTTTGCTATCTGACCACGACGCAACGCCTTCTACACACTTTACTTAACGAGGGATCTTATATGGAAGTGCGCAGTTTGTCTTTTTGCGACGGCGGGCAAATTGCGGCAGCCGATAATGTACACCTGTCTCGTATATCGTGCTCGGTCGCGGCGTGTACCGGGTTCTCAGAGGAACATTATCGCGCGACTTTATCGCGTTTACGTAACACGCGTCCTCCTTGTTTCCACATTGATAAACGTCTGGAGGAAACTTGGCTTAACTATACCTTTAATGTAGTTATGTAATAAGTTAGCACGACGTGCCCTAATCTCCATGCATTCGCTCGCGTACCTTGTTTGGCAACGCGCCTTTCTTTTTAACGCGGTCACTCGATGGTACTAATGAAGGAAGTGAAAAACAAAACAAAACAAGGTAGCAGCTATTAGCAAACACGTTGAGACTTGTGTTTGGATCGTTCCATCGCGGTCGTTGGGCAGGGATAGAGCATCGGACGCGTTATCCGAAGGTTGCAGGTTCGGTCCCCACCGGCAGCGGGTTTTGTCTTTTCGTCCACGTTAATTTCTTCACACTGTGTCATTATTGCTACCTACATTACAGTTCAAACGAGTACGAATAACGACCCTTACACCTTCGCTGGATATATATATATATATATATATATATATATATATATATATATATATATATATATATATATATATATATATATATAACATCGATTTACGCCGGTTCACTGACAGAGCGCATCAGCGGCACTCGCGCCACCGGGCGAAACCTGAGCGAGGCTGTCTGGCCGGCTCGATTGTGGCCTCCGAAAGGACCATACGATCGGATGACCGTCTCTGAGGCAAGCCAGCTCGGCTTCCTTTTTTAGGAGGAAGCGGGAGCCCGCTCGGTTCGCGTGTTTTCGGAAGGAAAGGGCGTTAGAGAGGAAGGAAGCTCCGGCGTGCTCGCTCCCATAAAAAGAAGAAGCAGAAAAGAAAAAAAGGAAGAAATGGCGAGCGGGCGGACGGCTTTCCGCCTTCGTTCTTTTTCAAGGTGTGCTACGAGGAAGTTTTTCGGCGGGGTCCCCCTCCTTCCTTTTACTTCTTCTTCTTCTGCATCGCCGGCGCCGCAGGCGCCGCGGGCTGACTTCCGGGCACGGCCAGGTAGTGGTGGTGCCGGTGGTGTCCCGACATTGATCTTGAAGGTACGCCTGACCGAACCGCCGCCGCGTGCACTTCCGAAAACGCTCGCCGCCGCGATGTGTCACTACTTCCGTTTTCGGATCTCACTCCCCTCCCTCCCTCTCTTCTCCTTCCTCTTCTCTTCCTCCGTTGCTGCCGTTTGGGACGACAATTTTTGTCGCGAGAGTGTCGTCTTGACCTTTTTCGGCTTTCGCGCTTCACGCTCCGACGATGTCGTATCTATCTTCGGTCTCCTTGTCTTTGTGTGGCAGTGACGTCGTGCGCATACTTCGGTTTCGTTGTGACGTACACGCTACGTGCCCGTACGTCACAGATGTGTGTGTGTGTGTGTGTGTGTGTGTGTGTGTGTGAGAGAGATAGTGTCGTCGCGCTCACGTGCGTGGCAGTGAGGAACGACGGCTCGCGGCTCGGGACCTTCCTGGTAATGTGTCAGTTTCATCCGACGTCATCTCCTAGACAGTGATGTATTCCATCGCTTTTGTATAGAGTCTGTAGACCGTCCTGTGATACCGATAGTCTGGCTATCAACGATGCTTATGAAGTTTTCGGCGACGGTAGACCAGTTATCTGTTTTTCGCGATGATGAATCTATCGGTCGATGTTTGTCGCGGTCGATGCGCAAACCATTCGAACGCGCCAAGCGTTTGAACGCACTGGCTTACGT
Organism: Rhipicephalus sanguineus; assembly: GCF_013339695.2. Classification (NCBI taxonomy): domain Eukaryota; kingdom Metazoa; phylum Arthropoda; class Arachnida; order Ixodida; family Ixodidae; genus Rhipicephalus; species Rhipicephalus sanguineus. The sequence continues at coordinate 47,253,715 of NC_051184.2, read as the reverse complement.
TAATCACGGGTCCTGGTGGGACGCCTGATCAGGCATGCACCTTGTGCGTATAGTGGTTAGAGCGTCTCGCCTCACTACTATATGCATGGTGTTCAATTCCGGCCGTCGAAACATTTTTGACATGTTTTCTTCGACCCGCCATGACCATTGGCGTAGCCGTGGGGAGCGTAGAAAATTTTCAATTTTGTATGCATATATATACACGCTCACATACAAGCACATGCACGGACATGCATAAAAGTTGGTTGAAAACCCCCTCCCTCTCCGAAAAAATTTTCTGGCCACGCCCCTGGCCCAGCAGGTTAAGGTGTCGCGCAGCTAAGCTAGATGACGTGGGTTCGATTCCTGGCCACATCGGTCGTATTTCGATGGTGCGTTTTTAATGCAGAGAACAGCCGTGTATACTTCTATTGAGGTGCGCGTGAAAGAACTAGTACGGTCGGTGGAAATCATTCCCTGGCGCCAGCGGCGGCGCCATCTATCCAAGCTCGGCGCGGTCTCTACGCGCGGTGACCCGTTTGCGCGCAGTTGCTGCGGCCACGGAAGTCACGGCCTGCTTCTCCGGCGGTTATCGCACGCGTCCTGCGCCGTGTTCTTGATTCTGTACTCTTGCTTTGCCGGCGACCGGCATCGTCTCTCTCTCTCTCTCTCTCTCTGCGTTGTTGCGCAATCGATGACCTCCACTCGCGACGTCCAATGCGCTTCACGTCGCACTGCGATCACGCGGCCCGCATACCTGCCTCTGTTCGGATCGGCACGCGACCATGTGACCTGTAGGTCATCGTGAGGGACGCATGATAAGGAGTGCACCCTCGGATGGGGTCACCTTTATGAGGACATTAGACGAACGTGCTGAGTCGTGAAACACTCACGCGCGCACACGAGAGGCAGAGGACTCGATCGTTAGATTGAATAGGCGTGACATTCTTACTGTTACTGACAGCGTAAACATTACAACATCAACCGACATTGGTGAGCGCTATTGGCGGCGAGATCGACCTGTAGGTGGCAACACCGTCGCCCCGTTAGTGCGGATACGGTTTTCATGCGGTGTGTGCATGTGTACGGGGCTGCCGTTTTCGCATCGTGAAGGCTGGCCATCATTACCCTAAAGTTAGCGAACACTCTGTCTGTGCTGTCTGTGCTGGTAGTATGTGGCTAAAGGCGGTAGCTGGATTTTCTCATTAATTAGCATTACCGGATTACATTATAATACAAGACATGAAGTGGATGCGAAATGCCCGAGTCCACTTTCTGTGATGAAGATATCGTCCCCAAGTAGGAAACAAGCTCAGTACGACTTCATTTTATTTAAAAGGTAAACAAGGAAAATCATGTTTACATTGGCAGAAGGTCTCGCAAAGGAATAAGAAAAAATGCCGGGACTAAAGACTGACGGCGACCCCACCTTGAAGTTCCCGTACCGGCTCGGCGTGACGTCATAGATTACGACGCCGTTTGCGCCCGTCTGTATTAGTTGAAATAAGTTTCAGCGCTAAGATCGGAAAACGCTGTTTTTTAAATTAGGGAGGGAATGAAGTTGGCCAACGCAAAACATTTACCTTTACCGCAACGGGTGTTGAAATACGCGAGGGCACGCGGCCTTCCTGTTTAAGGGGGTACCGGCACCATTTCTCGAAGGCGAGTTTTCTCTGCCATACAAATATCCGGTATCAGAGATGGCGCTGAGCAAGTGTGAAGCTCTGCAAATGCCGATAAGATATTTTATTTTGATATTAAATTCTATTTTCCCATGACGTACCTACCGACGTCGACACTATAGCTTGTCGTCAGGCTACATACTAATTCTGGTGACGTAGCATTCTGGCTAGTTTCGATGACGTCAGGTACCAAAACTTACAAAATGGCCGCTTGTGCGTCACCAACGGAGGAGCCACAGTGCGGAGCGATCGTGGAAACGTCACGATATCTTGCGCGAGCACTTGATGAGTATAACTATAGCTCCGTACCGTGTTTTGACGTCAAGGGTACAGTAGGCACCGAAACTAGGTTTAAAAAATTGGCCGCGTATCTCCGTGCTTCTCTGCAAATGTCGTCGAAAGACGATAAGTCTTCTGCCGGCCGTACTACATGAGTCAACTACGACACGATTATGAGGGACGCCGTATGTTTGGGAACGACATATTAGCTTTAACTGCCTGGGATTCTTTATCTCGCATCCAAACCTGAGTACACACCCGTGCTGAACAGCCAAACGCTATAGCGGCTATACGAGCTACGCGTTTAAAACTAACTGAAAATTTTAAAGAGATTTTGTGCCGGTTTTGGCACAATTCCTAAGCCACCACGGCGGGTATTTTAAAGATGCGTTTAAGTGCAGCCATCTTGGGTTGTTAACGCTGGCCGTTTTGTATGCATACGTAAAAAACAAGGCACTACGGTCGAATTACACCCCTGAAAACTCCTCGCTATGCATGAACGAAGGAAGGGGAATTTAAGGGCTCGTTTTTCTTTGTTAGACACAACGTGAATGAGAACTAACAGACAACCAAGCTAAGGAAGGTATAGGGTATGTTACTTGAAGTAATTAGGATATAAATATGAAGAAACTGGAACCCAACCGCCCCGGTTCCACAGTGTATATGTAGGGTATAGCATCTGACCTCATAACCGAGGCAAGACGTCACGTACGCCTGGATAATTAATTAGTTTTGACAAAGGATTGAAACGAGCAGCAATATCAGGCACTAGGGGTCCAAGAAAGATATCCTGGTGGCTAGATATCGTGATACACACAACGATGCGTGACGGGCGAGGATATTGAGAGTTCGTAACGGCAGCGCGCACAATTAGAGCACTGGCCGCGTGTGCGCGAGCATATAAGGAGTACACAAGAAGAACGCTGCATAATAGCGCTTAAGCAACGAAGACTGCATACATACATTGACGGGACTCTCGCGTAACCGTTATCGAGGCCCTCATTTATAAATATACAACCGCCCTTCAAGTCCCCGTCAATAAACCGCTGCAGCGCGTTGTTGCGGCTATCGCGCAGGATATGCTTATCACGCGCGCGCAATTGCTACGGCTTTGTAAGTGCAAAGCCGCCGGTGCGCGTTAACCATGAGATGCACGAAGAATGAGCCGTGTCAGCATGCAGCAACGTGCGTCTTACCGGTATCATTAAACGAGACCGTGCAACAGGCTTGGGCATTGTAAACGAACAAGCGTTTGCGCGTACATCAGGCAGGCGCATGGCTAGAGCGCCCGCAACATATGATACACCTGCGCGACGCGAAAACGGTAGAAACTTGAAGGGGCACTGACACGAAAATTTTTAGTTGGGTCTTCTTGCGTCAAATGAAGGGTCAAGCCCTCGAGAGCCTGGAAAATGTGCTGCTAAGCGTGAGTGCTGCCCCAAAAAATTAGAACGTGTTTTAAAGACGATAGCTTTTCTTGGGATACTTGAAGGCAGAAATTTTGGTCTGTCTGTCTGTCCTCCTGTCTGTCAAACGATTCAGCCACCCGGCCGAAGTTAAAGCACTTGCTGAACGCCCAGCCATCTTGCACTGGTAGCTGCGTTCATACTTGTGAACACTGTCGATCAAAAAGAAAATATTACGCATATCTGAGGCGCAACATCAATACATGAGTATTAGATGTTGTGTTCCTTTACTAGAAAATACATACATACGTAATTCCAAAGACCCTAGTGTTTCTTAGGCTGCGCTGAAAATGCGGCGCTATGCACGAAGAAGTCCTCTGCCGACGATATGGTGCTGCCACCTCGCAGTGGCCCTGGGAACAGCATCACGGGTGGCCGCGGATGAGATGTGACACTGATAAACTCCACATGTTATTTTGTTTTAATTTTACCAATGTAGGCATCTCATAATTAGGCCGACAGGTGCACTCCCCTCCCGTCAGCGCCCGTCCTCGTTTGCTGTTTCTTCTGTCCATGTTTAAATTAGTGCTGTGTTTTTAAGATGGATCCGTACCAACGAGCTCGCATCCAAACTCTTCTAGAGCACTCCCCTTCTCCGTTCGTTTTTTTTTTTTTCTTTTTTTGTCGCGTATAGAGCTCGAAATGATGCTCGGTGCTTGGTCTTTTGGTCTGCGGCCAAAGGATTTTGGTCTGTGGCCACATCAGTGTCCTTTCCTTTTCGATTTGTGTATACGCACTACTAATTCTTAAATCGGAGTCGCACGTTTACGCTCGCAAGGTATAACGCGAAAAACATGAATCGCAACACGACACGAAGCACAAGCGAAGGAACACACAGGACGAGCGCTGAATAACAACTCTTCTCTTTCGCTTCGTCTACTTTTACGCCGTTTTTTCCCGTTTACAGAGGTACGACCAACATTAGAGCCCAACGAATCACACTTGCGTGTAACGGAGTTCTGCGCGCGTGACGCCCGTTGACGTCGACGTGCATGTGTATATACTTTTGGAAACGGCCGCAGCGTTTGCGAGCATTTTGTTCTGGTATTTAACACCCGGGGCACTGCGGGTCTCTCTGTTCTTCACGGCTCGCGCAGTCGCCGTCGCTTTAGCAGTCTCGCGTTTGTTTCCAATTTGGCCTCCTCCATTGTCCCGCACCCACCCTCTCACCTCCTCCGCTTCCTCGCATTGTTTCGCCGGTGTATCTTCTTCACGCGTTGCTGCTCGCAGCTCTTTCGCTCACTTGGCACGCTTCTCTTTGAATGTGTGCACCGGCGCGTCTCTCTGTCAACGCGGTTATATGAAAGAGCTCCTCCTGGAGTGGCAGTGCCCCTGCTGCCGTAAAACCTCCATATAACGAAGTCGCTAAAATCGGCAATTCACTTCGCTGTATCGAAACCTCGTTAGATTGAAATTCGATCTTTTCAGAAAAGTACGCACACACAAAGCCCTTGGCTCTGCGTGCGTGCGTGCGTGCTGTGCGTGTGTGTGTGTGTGTGTGTGTGTGTGTGTGTGTGTGTGTGTGTGTGTGTGTGCGCGCGTGCGTGCGTGCGTGCAAGGAGAGTGCCGGAAGAACGTTTGAATAATACGACCGTACAAAAAAAAAACTAATTTCAATAATGCGAAAAAAAATATTCTTGAACCTGAGAATCAAGAGACCGCGGCTCGATGCTGCGCCGGCGAAGAAGTCATCTTGACAGCGGCCGAACGTCACGCATGAACCCGAAAGAAATGCAGGTCCAACTCAAGATAAGCGTTCGCAAAAACCGTCCTGCAACCGAACCATGTGACCACTGGCCCCACCAGAAGTTTCAATTTATTGTCTAGGTCTTCCTTTGGGGCGGTATAGTGGAATTTCGTTGTATTGAAATAACTGATAACACGCTTCTTTAAATTGAGGTTCAAAATGCATTATGTTCCACATGGAGGTGTGAAAAATTAAACACTTCATTATATTGAGAAATTCGTTATATTTAAGTTCGTTATATCGAGGTTAAACTGTATATACCAAGTTTGCAGACACACTAAAATTTCAGTTGTTCCGCATACTTTTGTCCGCTAGTGGAATGCCGGGTTGCATAGGACGTGAGCGTGAGTGACCAAGGCTCCTGAACGTCTATCTTGTACTGTCATCCCAATCGAATCGTGCAGTTGAAAACGCCATCGTACTGTGGGGCCCACAGTACGATGTGGGCACCAAAGTGATCAAACAAAGTATGTTTCGGGTAGTAACCAACGCTTTGACACGGAAGCATACCTTCGTGAAGGCTTACTTTAAGTCTCCATCTGCTCGCAAATGCATCTATCTTGCATTGGCTGATGCCAATGCAAGACGTTCAGGGGCAGATGGCTAGCCCTGACGTCACTCTCATGATTTTATTACTTATATGTTTTACCCGCCTTTAGCGCGAGGAATTTTAGGCTCCTATACAGCCAGTTAACATGACCATTGTTCAGTTTCGCTATCATGTCTTGGCGCTATTTGGCCATCAAATGGCTCTTGCGCCAATAAACATCGTATACCACCACGAAGCATGCCTCCTCGTGAAAACGTTGCCTCTAGCCCGAGACATCCATCGTAATAATCGTTTTGGGGTTCTACTAGAGGTGTGCACGGGCTCCGGGTAGCCCGAAAGCCCGAGCCCGACCCGGCCCGCGGGCCGGGCTCGGGCGGGCCGACGTATTTTCACCTCGGGCCCGGGCCGGGCTCGGGCTACTTGGAGTTTTATCGGGCCGGGCTCGGGCCTGGCGCAAAGCCCGACTCAAGCCCGAAATATAGAGAACGAGCGGGAATTGTTTTCCAGCACGCATGCAGCGCCTTTTCCGCGACCGCCCTTTACCGCTTTTCCTTTCCATTCGCTACTTTAAACAAAAGGGGAGCAGGTAAAGCACTGCCTCTGTTGCACTCCGACAAACAGAGAAGTAACACCACCTGAGCTAGTGACGACGCCGCGCGACTGTTCGCGTTAGATTTAAGGCCAAATCCCATATGAGTGAAAATGCACGCGATAGCGACGAGTGCCCCGACGTAGATCGCCTTCGTGCAAGCTGACGCTTGCATGGGCATACCCCATTCACGTGACGGCTTTGACGAGCGAACTCCATTGTTGCTGGCATGAGGCCGTCTACTTGCATAGCAAAAGAGCCGCGCTGTCGCAGGTATGCACTGGAAATAAAATATTTGTTGCATGCAAAATTACCGGAAAACGCTTTGTTTTCGCAGCGAACCTTCAAAAAGCCGGGCCGGGCCGGGCCCGGGATTGTGTTTTCGTACGTCGGGCCGGGCCGGGCGGGCTCGCAGCCCTTTGCCGTCGGGCTCGGGCGGGCCTTCGACAAAGTCAGCAGGCCCGGGCCGGGCTTGGGCTCGGAAATACGGCCCGTGCACAGCTCTAGGTTCTACATCCCAAAACCACGATATGATTATACGAGGGACGCCGTAGTCGGAGGGCTGCGGATATTTCGACCACCTGGGGTTTTTTAACGTGCATCTAAATCTAAGTACACGGGCCTCCAGCATTTTCGCCTCCATCCAGATACGGCCGCCGCGGCGGCCGGGATTTGATCCCGCGACCTTCGGGTCGGCAGTCGAGCACCATAACAGCGCCTCCTCCATTTTTCGCTGGCGATAACCAAGACCACCGGGGCGGTTTGCCCACGTGCAGTATGATGGCGTAAGCTGTTTCACATCTTGGATGTGACCTCCACTCCAGGTAGTCATTCGTATAACCTCCTTAGGTCTCTGTCTTGTCTTCATCGACGCGCCTCATGCGTCGGGCATTATTCCGTTCTGGCGCGTCGTCTAAGATGCGCGCCAACGCGCGTGCAGCTCGCACGCAGCACGATACACAACGCTCGCTTCTCTTCTCGGCGCGTCTAGAAAGCCCGCGAAAAGCAAAGCCCTGTATAGCGTGCACGCACCTTCGTTTGGTCCCTATCTGGGCCCGGTGGTGTCACGGTGCACCTCGCGGCCTGCAGCGTGCTTTGTTTTGGGCGGTCGCGCGGGACATTTCAACCGGTGCACGCATGCACCATGCCGCCCGCGCGTTCTCTCAAACAACGTCATGCCCGTTGTTGCGTTTATAAATAAACACTGCTCTATTTTCGGTGCGCTCGGGGTCGGTCCGTTGCTGTGCGTATGACTCGAACAATCTGACGCCTCTTTTCCGTGGACTTCTTTCTGTTATACCGTTACTTTTTTTCTTAACTGCTGTGACAGTGTGAATAACGCCTACCTTTCAGCGGCGTCATATTGTTTGACGCTGGCAGATGAGTGGAGGGGGAGAGGGGAGAGTCTTGCCAACAATGTCCTCGTCCCGCCATCTATTCCCCAACGCTTGGCAGCCCGCGTGCATCTTTGTTGTTGTTGTTGCGTGCTATCACATCTATTCCTGCAGGCGCATCAGTGAGCGTCCCCGATAGCTCGTCTTTTCGTAAACACGTATAGTCTGCAATCATTCTTTCGTGCGCCAGTTCGAGGCCTTTGGGAACCGTGTATTCCGATTTGCTTCAAGTCCTGTCTGTCTCTCTTGTCATCGTGTGTTTGCGCTGTTTCTTGATATGAAGACTCGCCGACAAGCCCAAGTTCAAACCCTTTCGAAGCGCGTCCGTGCACGTCGTCTGCCTTTGTCTCTTTAGTGAGTGAAGTTGCTCTTAATGACAGTGTCCTCCTGGGTATCCACGTTCTGTATGTGGGCATGTATATCCACGGACGTCGGCAAATTAAGTGCTGACCAAATTGAATCGGTCTTCGGTAGAGGCTTTTCCTTGGCAAGCTATATACCGTATATATGACTGGCACAATACCAAACAATCAGCTAGCCAGTTCTGACTAGCTGAATGTTTTAGTGTTAGCTAACAGCTCACTAATAGCTGTTCGTATGTGGTGTCCGCTGTAATAACAGCATAATTCCCTTCAATCAACCTCAATCCAGATATCTACATGGCTTAATTGTTCTCTCTTAAATGATCAATCATGCAGCCTCCACGACCGTCACACGTACCTTCAAGCCTTATCATCGCGCTCGCACAAACGTTCTTTGTCACTTCATTTTTACTTTTCATTCTGTTTCTTCTTGTCTGAAGAGCATTCTAATCTATACGTCCTGGCACCATCAGCTGCCTCTCTTCGTCCACTTTTCACTATAGGTACGCGTACACGCGAGGTATACGATTCGGCTCTCCTATGTGTTGCGCAGTTGGCCGATTCTTGTTCTTACGGGCGGCTGTTTATCGGATATAATCCTCATGCGCCTGTTTTCTGCGCATGACACCTTGTTATTGTCGTGGCGATTCGCCAGAGCTGAGTTTGCACACGTTGTGGTCGAGAGTTGTGTTGGAGTCATTTTCATGGTCGTTATTGGATATCACTCCTTCGCGAAAGAAGGTATATATATGCACGCACGGACGCGAGAGAACGAACGAGACAACGCGAACTCTACGCGTTGTCTTGTTCTTTTTCTGTTTTGTGTCCGACTTTGAACGCCTGATACCTTCTTTAATGATGAATCTCTATAGGCGTGCACAGGTTGCTCCATAGGGGGGGGGGGCAAGTTCCACAGTAGCCCCTTCCCCCGACACCTCATTTTGGTCGAGTCCGAAACAAAATAAGCTTTTTAGCAATGGATGCAAAAGTGAAAATTAAATGAAGACTTGTTTTTCACAACGGCCTACCTTTGCTACCCGGCTTTCCGGGGGTTGAAGGTGGGAAGGTTCCTTGGAATGCAACGTCAGGGTCCTTGGCCGCGATTGTCGTGAAAAACCTACATGACCACCAGGGGCGTAGCCAGAAAGTATCTTCGGGTGATTAGGAGCGCTACTATTTATTTATGTTCGTCCGTGCGTTTGTGTGTCTGCCTGTATATATAAACATGCGAAATTCAAAATTTTCTGCGGCGGAGGGGGGGATTGGTGCGTGTGTGTTGTACACCCCCCCCCTCCCCCCGCCTACGCCAGTGATGGCCAGAACACTGCAGTTTATACAATGACGGTAAAAGGTCGGACTGGGTAATGGCAGTCTAGGCGTCCCCCTACGGTGATTGAGGGGGGGGGGGGCACCCCCCCCCCCCCCCCCCAGCTACATCCTTGTGCGCACGCCCCTGTGAATTCCTACCATCTACACCAACTTTCTGTCGTTCTAAGATTACTTCTTACGTGCGCCTGAGATCACTCCCCCACCAAACAAACAAAACAATCTAGTGAAAGAAATGGGGCAAAAGTGTGCCTCCTTTATAATAAACAATGACCCTATTTTGCAAGTTGGCTCGCTGTCTTCCCGAAGGCAGTGCCCTTTGAGCCGTCTCAGATCTCTGTCTCTGGACCGCATTTTTTGAGTCGCCCTAAAGCGACGCGCGCAGAGCTTCCTTATTTGTAGTTCAAGCTCTTCTTCCTATATTTTACCGCCTTATCGGGTGTGCGCTGCAGTAGACTGTATACCCATATCAGTGCAAGCGTACTTAGGCTTAGGGCACGCCGAATGCCAGCTCTTCTCTCTTCTTCTTTCTTTTTTTTTTGTTTTTTTTCGAGGCAGCCTTCCCTGCTTAAAATGTCGCTTCTGAGTGAGCCTCGAGCCTCGCCTCATTAGCCGGATAAACGCCCATTGTGCAGAGGAAGCTGTTGGTTGGTGTTTGTGGAAGGAATTTTCTTACATTTGTTATTTTTTCTCGTTCCTTTATTTTGTGTGTGCTTAGGTGAACGACGTGTTCTTTCTATCCGAACCGAAAAGGATCGAGGAAGTTGTAATATTCAAATATACTGTATGGAGGCACTCATGCGAGCACACGCCTGTGAAATTATATGGAGCAAGTGCTGTTATGTTAGAATCGCAGTTAATACTCTTGTGGACAGGATATATAACACGACTTGAAAATGTGTTTTGTACTACTACTCTTTATGTGATTTTGTTGGGTCTGAAGGGGCTGCATATATACCTGCTGGTGAACGTGTGCGTACTGCGCCGGCTGATCAGTCCTCGTCAATATGCGGACGCGCTAAGCGATATTTCCTTCGCTTAGCGCGAGCGCATATAATGTAACGCTTATTGTATAACATATAACTGCATTTATGCTGCATTTATTTTTTGCTTCGTTGTGCGCTAAAAATAAATGCAGTCACCACTTGGAGTAGGCGGGGGGAGGGTCTAATTGGAGAAGTGAACCCCCCCCCCCCTCTCTCTCTCTACTTAGACTAGTCCGAGAGAGTGGCGAGCGCACTGGTTCCCAGACCTCCGCTATACTGACGCCTCTGCGCGTCCCGCCCAACCTTTCGCGTATATGTCTTCAATGTATCCTATAGCTGACGGTATAGAAAACACTGTGCATCACGGTGCGCGCACCTGTTCACGAGGCGCGGCCGGTGCACCGTCTCGTTCCGTTTCCGAGGCGGCGCTGGGCGGACGAAGTGCTCGCGTTCTCTCGGGCCAGCGAAAGGTTACGAGACCCCGGAGGCCGAGACGAAGAGATGATGATGACGTCGAAAGAAGGAAAGATAAACAAAAGAAAGGGAGGCGCAACAGGGCCGCGGCGCAATTTGGGTCGGCTCTCCCGCGCGAGACGTCGCCCGACTTTCTCGCCCTCGCGTTTGTGGCGTGATGCTTGTGTGCACCGTGGGCACCGCGCTGCATTGCCCGGCTTTGTGCGTATATACGCAATGGGTGTTTTCAGGAAACGGTACCGTGGCATCGACGCCCGAAGAAACATGCACTTCGCCACGTGCTGTATTTCTTCCGCGTATGCAGGCCGTTCCTTATAGAGGTGTGCACGGGCTCCGGGTATCCCGAAAGCCCGAGCCCGACCCGGCCCGCGGGCCGGGCTCGGGCGGGCCGACGTATTTAAACCTCGGGCCCGGGCCGGGCTCGGGCTACTTGGAGTTTTATCGGGCCGGACTCGGGCCCGGAGCAAAGCCCGACTCAAGCCCGAAGTATAGAGAATGAACGGGAATTGTTTTCCAGCACGCATACAGCGCCTTTTCCGCGACCGACCTTTACCGCTTTTCCTTTCCATTCGCTACTTTAAACAAACGGGGAGCAGGTAAAACACTGCCTCTGTTGCAACAAACAGAGAAGTGACACCATGCACCTGAGCTAGTGACGGCGCCACGCGACTGTTCGCGTTAGACTTAAGGCCAAATCCCATATGAGTGAAAATGCACGCGATAGCGACGAGCGACTGATCGCCTTTCGTGCAAGCTGACGCTTGCATGGGCATATCCCATACACGTGACGGCTTTGGCGAGCGAACTCCATTGTTGCTCGCATGAGGCCGTCTACTTGTAATGTGTAATCTGTGTAATAAGGACTGTTCGTCGTGTGTCGTTTGATCATATTTGACATGCTCAATAAAATGTCAAATTACCGGAAAACGAGGTTTTGTTTTCGAAGCGAACCTTCATAAAGCCGGGCCGGGCCGGGCCCGGGATTGTGTTTTCGTACGTCGGGCCGGGCCGGGCGGGCTCGCAGCCCCTTGCCGTCGGGCTCGGGCGGGCCTTCGACAAAGTCAGCGGGCCCGGGCCGGGCTTGGGCTCGGAAATACGGCCCGTGCACAGCTCTAGTTCCTTATATACACCAATCTGAAGTTATAAGGTAATACGATGTTTTGTAGTTGTAGAATGTAATACAGGCGAGTCTCGTGGATACGATCCCGCTTAATACGTTTTTCGGCATAATACATTTTTTTTAATTCTTCACCGGTCGACGTCCCATAGAGGTAATGCATTTTCGTACGGTTAATACTGTCGTATTTCCGCGTGGGCTTGGATAATACGATCGCGAAAACGCCTGAAAAGCTCGCATGGTCTCAATTTCGCGCCAACGGCGCTGGCCCATCGAGGCACCCCAGCGCTTGCGGTAGTGCGGCGGCCTCTGGGATCAATGTTCGTACTTTCGGATTGGATTGGATTGGATTTGAAACGGTGAGCAAATACTGACTATGCACTCGAAGCTTTAGACGCGTTTCGTAGCCTCGTAGCAGGTGAGGAGTCCAGGGATGAAGCTGCTACTCGTTTCTATTGAGTTCTCAAAAAAAAAAAAAAAAAAAAAAAAGCTTCGCGTGGGACATCGAAAAACAAGAAGTTCAGCGCAATGTGACGGACCGTATTAAAGTTCTTTAATAAAGGCAAGTTCCGCACCAAGTATGTATTGTTTGTGATCTTTCGGGCCCTGGTTTGGACAATGCGATTTTCGGATGATACGCATTATTATTTTAAATGCCCGCGAGAATCGTATCAACGAGATTCCAATGTAATCCTTAACTACTGCTTGCCATCCTTTATTGAAATCAGCTTCCGGTCGACATTGCGGGTATTATTAATCATAACGCGTTTGTAAATATTTTGAAATGTTTTGTTTAAAGTTTAAATTCGTGCATGTCAAAATTTCTTTACATTTTACCATCTTCGAGACACATTGCAGATTCATTACAATACGTCAATCTCGCTGTGCTGTTTAAATTGTTTTTGTTCTTTTGTAGTTGCAGTTCAGGTTTTTGTGCCGCACGTATTACCTGTTCAAGCATTTGTAAATTATCTCAGGTGTATGGATTGCGCTTCTTTTTGTTATTTGGACATTTATTTATCATGAGCCGCATTGGTATTGTTGCAACGCAAGTTTTGCTGTATTAGCTCAGTTCCTCTTTTGCTTAGTTCTGTATGTTAAGACATTTTGTTAAGCTGTATTATTCATGGTTCTGCTCCCCCAATGTAATGCCTTCTGGCTTTTAGGGTACTTGATTAAATAAATTCTTGGGGTTTTACGTCCCAAAAACCACGATACCAATCTAAAGCGCTGTTTTGGATTGTGTTATACACTTCTCCACTATCGCGGCTCTGCGTGGGAGCTCTCTATTCGCTATAGGTACGGATATTTATCCACTGCAGGACATGCTGTGCACGAAGAGTGCAAAAACTCGTAATCTCGTAATAATATTTCGTATATACACCAATCTGAAGTTGCTGTCTTGCACTGTATTGTATGCTTCTCTAATATCGCGGTTGTATGTGGGTGCTCCCTATTCGCAATGTGTAATAATAGTTATATAATAATTGTTGATGTTTAACGTCCGGAAACCACGATACGATTATGAGGGGCGCCGTAGTTGAGGGCTCAGGCAATTTCGACCACCTGGGGTTCTTCAAACGTGCGCCTCATTCGCTATGTGTGCGGACATTTGTTTACCAGAAAGGTAATGCAGGGCATGCTATGCGACATCGCTGCAAGAAAGTTGTAAACTGCTCACATCCCATGCATACGCGGGCGGCGTACACCTCATGGGTACAGAGATTACCGTACCACACGCAAAGGAGAAGCGGGCGCAGGGTAGCCCAGTACGAAGCTAATGCTGGGAAAAAGACTGAGCATATATGTATGTGACTAAACCTGTAGTTTATAGAAATAGACATAACTCAGATACACACATGCAAGCACGCTTACACAAGCACACGAAGTACCATTTTGATGTCTCTTTAGCACCTACAAGCTACCCATTTAATTTACCACGCCAACGAGCCCCAAAAGATGTATTTTTTTTTAGCTACCTATATGTATGCGACGTTTCAATGAAAAAAAAATGAGATTATTATAACAAAAGGAGTGGGATAGCGGTTGGTGACAGGTGTTCTGATCACATACGTGACTGACGCTAGTACGTGTGGAGTACCGGCGCTTTATCTTATGAGTACTTTATCTGAAACGGCAAATACAGTGTAGAACAACAACAACAACAACAAAACCCTTGTGTGATTATGAGGATGCAACCAACTTCGTGTTGTCCATGGCCTCTTGAACCTCTCGAAACGTGCAATTTGCCTAGGTTTGGTAATAAGTTCACTGCAATTAATTAACCAACTTTGAAATATAGTGACCTGAACGTGGAATATTCAATAGAGAACTTGTAGGAGCTATTAGAAAATATCCGACTAATTTATTTTGCACGATGAGAGGCTAGCGAGACCCAAATTGCATACTATATTCTTTTTGTCCACTGTACATCCTAGACTGCTTTGTTAGGCGTTATTAGGTGCACGTTAAAAAACACCAGATGGTCAAAATTTTGAGAGCCCTCCACTACGCCCACCCTCATAATCATATCGTGGTTTTGGGGCTTAAAAGCCCAACAATTATTATTGCATTGTTAGGATTGCTTTCTCTTCGCGTACGCCTATAGGTTCGCATGCGCAAGTGTTTTGCAGCTTGTTTGGATGTGTGGCAGTTTTTTTGCAAGTCGCAGACCGATTCCACAGTGCTGATGGAACTTGCCATCTGTGTTTCCGTCCCATTCGTGTAATCTCTTCTGTGACGTGCGCCGCGTGTTATCTTATCGCTATCTTAGCAATCCAAGCGTTGGCTCACGTATGGTGTGTTTCAGCCACCGCCGGCGACCACGCCATGCAGCGTTTCACGATCCTTTTTTCGCTGCTCTCGATGTATGACAAGGAGGTTTAAAAAAAGAAAAACCAAATGCAGCTCCACTAGAGTGTACTACAGGGAGGATTAGCTCGACTACTGTGAAACCCGAGGATGTGCATAGCACGATCACGCAGCGATTCCCGTTCGTAGAGATCCCACTGTTCCGTTTACTAAACCGTCGATGACGTTAAAGGGGTGGTGCCACCACATTTGTGGCTTGCGCGTTCTTTGCTGTAAGCGTTTCCTATAGACAGTTTCGCTGTTTACAAACACAGACCCTGGGCGGCTTCCGGTTTCCTGCATTGACGTAGCATTGGCGGGGAACAAAAGCCTTGGCGGGTAGCCCGCAGATTTTCAACACTTCTCACCCTGTGCCTAGCCAAATATTTCAAATAAAGTTGCTTCTAGGCTTTACCCAACATTATAAGAGCTAGTCCTTAACTTATGCGCCTTCCTTTTATCGGAAGGCGGAAAAAGGGTCTTTCCTTACTCTGACATAACTTAAGAACACGCTTTCCGCTTCGGTGTTAGAGACTGATAAATGAAGAAACGGAAGTGTCTTGGGGTACAACACGTGCTGCTACTATCGCAGTCTTGAAACCTTCTATAGCTCCAGGAAGCATGATACACGCACCAAGATTGATGTATTCTCGCTAAATAATTTAATATCGCCTTTTTATGTGGACAACTTTCGGTTTCGGTTTCTGGACGCCGCGGTTGGGCAGTGACGTAGCAGTGTAGGGGCTTGGTCACGTGACCACACAAGGCTGTGACGCATTTAGCCAGGGCGCGATCGAAACTCGGCGAGTGATGCGGCAACCGGTGCTTTGCCGGTACGTACGTTGCAGAGGTGGCAGAGGTCCGGAGGTAACTCACGTCACTACAGCAGATCTGGTGTGACGTCACTACAACTTTCGTTGCCCTTCCTATAGAGCTACGTCAGTGTTGGCGCGCTAGCGATGGGTCTCCATCGGGAGAATGGGCATTTAGGTACACTTTGGAAGTGAATTAAAATATATTCTAAACCTTTGCTGTGTCCGACCTTTCGTGTGGAGTGTCCTTGCATAAAGAGGAAACGCACAACAGGCCTGTTATAGCCTCGAAATTTGATGGCACCACCCCTTCAATGTTTGAGTTAAGCATGTAGGGCTTACCCGGCACGAGTATAGAATCTTGTTAGGGAGATTCGCAAACTCGGTGTGCTGCATGCGCACTACTTTTTGATGCGCTTCATCGACTTCCTGCTTGTTAAGACAGTTGAGATACGTTTCGTCTGCAGCGAGTTCCGTCAGGTTGCTTCCCCGTTCAGATGTAGCGACCAAGCGCCGGCGAAGTGCAGGTGGGAGGAGCAGCAATCGTGCGCTCTGGGAGGCGGTGGCGCCCTCTCTTGTGCGTCGCAGGAGTCAACCGCACGTTTCCGAAGCGTTTTAGTGATCTTAAGTTAACTGTTGCGATCAGTTCTTGGTTATTGCTGTTGATAATATTATTTTAGATCTTGTTCGTTTATTTTAACCCGGGTTTGAGCATTGCTAGACTTTTTGTAGGCCTTTATTGAGCGCTTGATTGTGAGCGTGACCACGCCACATGATATCTATGGGTGGACGACAAGCCGGGCCCCTAAATGCTGTAGTAGAGCCTCTCGCATCGCCTTAGTGGCTAAAGTGAAGCCAGCGCTTGCCCACTCTTCATCTCGGAAACGTGCTCTTTTCAAGTAGAGCCCGCTTAGAGATAAAGGTGATTCGCTCTGTTAATGTAAACGCTATAGGTTGATTCTAAAATAACAGACCGTTGTTCCCGACGAAAGTAACATATTTATCTTAAACGTAAAAAAATGAAATGGCGCAAGTTGCACGAAGTCGCGCAAGGCTGGGTACTATCCTGGACACTGTCCAATTCCGCCATCTTGTCAGATTTCGTGATGGCTGCACTTTAAGCCAATCGGAGAGGCCGTAGCAGCTCTCCGGGCCAATCAGAGTTGAACAATGGCGGAATTTGATAACATGGCGGAACTTGACAGTGTCCAGAATAGCACCCCAGCGCTGGTGGGCACCTGGCCGGTCCTGGCTTGGCTAGGCTTTCACACTTTCACCTCTCTCTTTTCGACCCCTTGCTGCGCTGTATTACACATGGCTGTGCTTGCTCTCGCCAAGATTTTTTTTTTTTTTTGCCAAGAATTTCTGTCTTTCTCTATCTTTATTTCTCTTTCTTTCTTTCTCTGTGTACTCGTTCCCTCGCCCATCAGAGCTGCTGCATCCGACGCTGGAAGGTGACGAGTGAGAGGGTGGAAGGTGACGAGTGTATCAGTCGGCCATCGATAGCTTTGTCTCAGGCAGATGTGTCATACTTGCGAGAGTGTTTGCGGATTAGTTAAGGGCTAGACGCCACGTGTTTTGTCGCTGATTTCCACTTTTATGTTCTGTTCCTTGTTCATGTGAGAATATTTTTTTCGGTTATCGTGTTTTATCGTCTGTGCATAATCATCCTTCATTATAATGTACCACTTCTTGTTTGCGTGCCATGGACTGTGGACACGAGGACGCTGGATCCCGCAGTGCCGCTGGCGAACGCCTTCAAGTTTGTTGTCTCCATCTCTTCCTGCACAGTAAGACGAGGAGATTACGAAAGAGCACTATACGAAAACGTGAAAAAACTCCGATGTATGTGTTACGCCAGGTAAAGCCTTGCGACACGTGCACACACAGCGCAGGCTTATAAATGAGTCGCTGTCGCCGGCGCGGGGGACGTTTTATATATACATATATATACGTCTCGTTTCTCGACGTCTGATTCTCTCTTTCCTTCTTCTACCTCTTTCCTTCCCTCGTCGTTATCCTTCTCGCCTGCCTTGATAATGGCGAAAAGGAGAAGCGGCTGCAAACAGCTGAACGGAGTCGCCGCGTCTCGCGTCTCTCTGGCAACCGCGGTCAACCGCACCGGCGACCGCTGCTTCGCTTCTTCACGTGTACCGCGGCGCGCGTGCGTGCGAGCGAGAAGCGACAGCAGCGTGCAGCGGTGATCGTGCGCGGTCACTTCCACTGGTCCACTCGAAGACTACTCCACGGTAGCTCCGCACCTCTTCCGTCGCCGCGTCTTCGGGCCGCTGTCCGCGCTGTGTGTGTGTGAGTGCGACTTTCCTCCCGCGATACCCGTGGTATGTACATATGGACAGTTTGCATTGACGTCGTGGTTGGCATCTCACGCCCGCGGTGAGATGCGAAACCGATAACATTGATAAACATCTGAACAACGTGTGACCAGCGTATCACGCGTGCATATACATGTACACGCGTGATACGCTATGTTTGTCACGTGTGCATATCGATGTACGATTCGCAGCGACATGACTGGGTTATCTCGAGTGATTGTGCCCACCAGTCGTTATACTAAAAGTTATACAGTGAGCACAGTACGAGTGATGATATGGTGTGCTGACGTCAGAAGTATCATTCATGCTTGTACACTAACACGGTGAGAAGGGGTGACGTCGCGTGCAATCTGTCTGTACGGTGCAGTGGACCCATGGTGTCAATAGAGAATCCTTGTCGTACGTCGTCCGTGTGTTTCAGTACTCTGTATACTTGTGTTCTATTCCGTCGCTGCTTCGCTCCATGTGACACGTATGCTCCAAGCCGGCGTGCATGCAATCTGCACCGCGTAGAGAGAGACTGCGGAGTCGTCCTTGAGGCTCGCCCTTGCTGCCCGCCTGGCGCGACTCCAGCTGTGTGCTGGTGGTATTGTCGGTGTGTTAGACGGGCTCTTCGAAGGTGAGCGGTTTGTTTGGCTTCCTCGTGGGGTGCATGGCTGCGGTTACGGCAGTAAACATTTAGCGAAGCCCTCCTTGCGAACAACCCTCCGGAATTTCGCCTACATAGAGCCGTCTGCGCTTCACGCGCTGCGAAGAGGCTTGCAGGAATAAAACACGCCACCTTTATATAGCCCTGTCACGCGTGCCAACTTAAGTTCACTTCGAGGTAGTGCTTAGAGTCTAGCCTTACTATGCAGTCTTTCGCGTCGCATACGTAATTCTGTAGCTGCGTACACATTATTTTTTTCTATATCATTCTCTCCTCGACAAACACCAAACATCGATTTCCTTGGTTTCTCCGCTCTTGGAATAAGGTGTGTGACCACCCCTGCCCCATTTGACTTTACTCACTTAGTTACGGGACGTTGCAGTGGGACAAAAATTTACCATCAGCTTGACGTCTCTGTAGAGTCTGACATGCACTCTGCGATAACACTAAAGGTATCGTGTGTGTCTATGTAGCTGTAGCGGTATGTCGTACAGGAGATATCCCCGCGTGTCTTTTTGGGCATAGGTGCGTTGCACAATTAAGAGAAGCTTGCGTCACACGTCACGTGCTGTGCGTCTTACGCACTGTTGCGCAAAAAAACATTTGTCTAACGGCGCCGCTATCGCTTGTTGCGCGACACATCGTTTGTTTCATTGTGAGGGGACTTCCGGCCGATGTTTTGGCGGCCTACATTTATCGTGCGAGCATCTCTGGCAATCAACGTGCCTTGCGCAATCGAGGTCGGGCTGCTGAAAGTCTCGATGCTACTCGTTTGGGTGACGAAATACTAGATAATAATAAAAAAAAATCGCAGGATCCCATCTTTTCATTCTCAGTCAGTGTACTAATTCCTCCTTCCCTCCACTTTCCACCCCAGAAGGCTTTCGGCACATTTGCATTGCCTCCGGGATCGGCCCACCTTTAACCAAGCGACGATGCGACGTGATGACGTCATCACCCGACGTTACGTTATGCTTCGTCGTAATGACGTCAGAAGTTTGGCGATTTGTGATGTCATGATTAACTCCTATGGTGACGTCATGGTGGGATCATTTTTTTTTCATTACTCATGTTGACGCCGCCGACGGTCGGCTTTCGCCTTTGAAGATGCATCTGATAGTAATAGTAATTGTTGGGGTTTTACGTCCCAAAACCACGATATGATTATGAGGGACGCCGTAGTGGAAAGCGTCCCTCAGGGAGTACATGGGCCTCAAGCATTCCGCCTCCATCGCAATGCGGCCAACACGGCCGGCATCGAAACCGCGACCTTCGGGTCTAACCACTAGACCACCCTGGCGGGTGTTGAGGCATCTATAGGGCTTTCGCCTTAAACATTTCTGGGGTTTCACGTCCCAAAACCACGATATGATAATGAGAAACGTCGTAGTGGAGGGCTCCGGAAATTTCGACTACCTGGGGTTCTTTAACGCGAACGTAATTCTAAGAACACGGGCGCCTCTAGCACTTCGCCTTACGAAAGATGTATACACCGGCACCATCGTTTCATCTTTAAATGAGTAAGAATTGCTGTGCCGACCCGATAACGAAAGCTTTGTATCCGTCCACCTGTCACGTAAGGAGAATGGCTACAAATAAATAAACGTATAAAATAAAATGAGCGTTCTTAGGTGGCGCTGGGTGTTTGAACATAGCGCCCCACGCTGCGAAGGAGAGTTTTACTTATTGGGCTAAACGTCCACGTTTGCAGAATGCGAATATATCCGAGGCATTTGAATGCGTTGTATCGGCGTTAGAAAACAAACGTAAAAGGATAACACTTTCTATGCAAGCTCAGTTGAAAGTAAAGTGAAATTTTCTTAAATTCTTCGAAACGAACAGGTGACAAGGAAAGTAAAGCACAGCTAGTTCAAGCGAAAACTAAACATAACGTCACCTATGCTTTCCTCGGCTTCATGTGGACGTGTATAAACTAAAACAGGCCCTTCGGCCGATTGCCCCCTTTTTTGTTCGTTCGTGTAAGCGTGAGTGTGTGTTCGTTTTTTTTTTATGTACTTTCTATTGCGTCGTGGGACTGGAAAAGACGGTGTCGAACTTCTGTAAGATTGTGGGGCTCGCCCCAGAGATCAGCGATTGCTGTGTGCTCTTGCATACACCCTTCCTTGCCTTGCCCGAGAGTGTCGCCTGTACATATCTTGCGGCGATAGCAGTAAACCTCTCTCGTCGAGGAGTTTAAAGAGCTTGTTGTGCACTTTTAGGAGTGCTGCCGTCCGCAACTGATAAAAACATTCGATAAGGTTTCCACGCAGACGTATCGTTTGAATAAGGGGTGCTTAACAAAGATATCGTGCTATCCGCCCTATGCGCGACAGAATCTTTGTCGACAGAAGCTTTGTATGTGCGACGTTGCAAAGTCGGCATGCGTGCAAGCTTTCCCCGAGTTCTTCGCGATGTTTTACGAATTGGAGATCGTCCTGTACGTTGCTAATGTATGGTGGTGGCAAGTTTAAGAAAAACAAGTTCTATTCCTGAACCATCTTTATTTTGTTTAGCTAGTCGCTATCATTCTGATGATCGGAGGATGTCATGTGGGTATGTATAGGCACCTGCTTTTCGGGAAGCTTAACACTGTTAAGCTCCCGAAACAGCAGCAGCAAAACTTCGTGTAGCTTGTCAGGTCTTGCTGTTTCTAGTCCGCTGGCGCTAGCGCACCGCTAATTGGAACCATTAATTAACTGTACTAATTAACAGCAGAACGCTGTAGATATTTAACCAATGTAGTTGGGCGGTCAAATGAAGGCCTAAAGTGAATCTATTTCGCTTCTTCCTCTCCCTTACGCAAAAGAAATGCTAACCGAGCCAATTAGCGCAGAACTAATTAGAGAACCGCTAATTACAACACGGCTAATTAGTAACGATAATTAAGTGCACTGATAAACAGTAGAACGCTGTAGATATTTAACCAGTGCAGTTGGGCGGTCAAATGAAAGTGAATCTATGTGACTTCTTCCTGTCCCTCATAGGTAAAGGCAGAGTGTGCTTACGTAGTTTCATTCTTCAGGAACATATGTATGTATGTATGTATGTATGTATGTATGTATGTATGTATGTATGTATGTATGTATGTATGTATGTATGTATGTATGTATGTATGTATGTATGTATGTGTGTGTGTGTGTGTGTGTGTGTGTGTGTGTATGTATGTATGTATGTATGTATGTATGTATGTATGTATGTATGTATGCATGCATGCATGTATCCGTTGCTGACAACAGAGTAAGGGAGGGCAGAGCGTGCCGACTGTCGCGCTGTCGCGTCCGTTGATTTGTCTCACGCCGTCACGCATCTTGCTATAAATAGCGAAATACGCTCGCTTGTCTGAGAAGTGCGTGTCGAGTGTAGTTGACCCTAGGAGAAAACAGTTTTCTTCCCCCCCTTATATGCTTCTTAACGCGTTCTGGAATAAGCCTCGGGGCTGCGTGTGCATATTTGCCGTGGTTTCCGAGAAAAGAGACGCGAAGCCGCTCCGTGTCGCAAATTACGTGCACTTTAGCGAGTGTTACGTAGAGTAGTGAGTGGTTGTTCATTCCAGGAAATATGTACCTCAGAAGGATAGACTGTTGGGCGAGTTGGTAATTCATTCTGGAAACAAATAGCGCGAAAAAACTGTGCACGGACTAGTAGAAGAAAGCAACAGGACAAGCGCATACTAACAACTGAACTTTATTAAAAAACGTGGTTGCACGCCGGTCTTGACTGATGCAAAAGTGCTTGCACGCCATCGTGACCAGACGGCACGTGAGCTTATGGAGGCTTTCTTTATTGGGAAAGGCGGTGATAACTGTGTGGCTAAACCTTCTCTTGCTTTGAACAAAGTTGAGATAGGGTATCTGGATGCGCACATCTGAGGTTTGGATTTTGTGCATGGTGAACGTGTGGTTTGCTTGCATGGTATAAATACATTCGTTTTTTAATAAAGGTTCACTTGTTAGTATGCGCTTGTCCTGTTGCTTTCTTCTACTAGTCCCACGTTTTTTCGCGCTATTTGTTTCCGGAAATATGTACCACATGCAAAGAATGACATAAGGAGAAGGCAATTTTACTGTCGACCGTGCTGTAACTGCGTGTATTTGGTTACAACCCAAGAAAAAATTACGGCAGCTTCGTACTTGTGGTGCAAAGGCTGAAGGAAGAGCCAATGAAGGGAGCGAGGTTATCCGGGCGCTTGTGAAAGAGCACTTTCCGTCTCTGCGGGGTTCGCAGCATCCGGACTCGCGCGGTGAATCGAACGTCGGCGACGCCGCGTTCGCGGTACACTGTGTGTGTGTTATGCGCTTTATTTTCTCTGTGTGTTGCATTGGCGTTACGTATCTGGTTATTTAGCGTGTTACTAGTTATGGTATTAGATTCGGCTGGTGCGCTCGCCGTTGTAAAAGGAGTTGATAAATGTTCACGTGTTCGTTGCTCGACGGCGTGAACTGTGTCCGCATGTTCCATGAGCGCGTCTCCTTGCGAGACCCCACAGGTTGTAAGGAACTTTAGCGTGAGCTGCTGGCACCTGAACGGCAGTGAACAGTGGGAGAGGGCGCGGAGAGGTAAACGATTGTTGAGATGTGGAGAGAACATAGAGGCGTACTATTTACACATGTACAGAGCAGCTATTCGGGGTCATAATATCTCATAGATCGCTTGGGCTGTGATTTCCCCCTTGAGCCAAGTGTTGGGCGCGATATCGTGTCTGGCGGGCAATAAATGAGCAGCTTGCGTCATACCCAGAAGGCTATAAGATGGACCTCGCTCAACGGTACTTAATCCTTCGAGCGGACTCCTGACTCCATTTAATGACTACGTTACGACTCTTCGATGAAGCTTCCATTCGGTCGGATGTTGCTTGTGACGAGGCTATCGAAAGTCAACAATGCGAAAAAGGCCTTCTTCTGATTCTCTTGGATATTATGCGATATAATGTATTAGTGTACCTTTTGCCCCCCACGCTACGCGATTTGCGAACGACAAGCGGTGGTGTCCGAATACCGCATTCGCTCGCACACTACTGGTACTCTTTGGCGCAGAGTGATGACGGCTAATGATGGATAATGTCGGATTCAGCGCTGGCTAAGTGGCGGTGAATCTTGGCTAATGTCGGATAATGTTACAAGTAGTTATTACAGCGACATTGTTTTCGTGCAATCTAAACCCAATACGGATGCCCTCGCATATTCATAGAAAGCAATCTGTGTCGGTTTCGCCTGAATTTTTTTCTTTTAACTGCGGAACGCGGTTTAAGGGACCGCCCTGTCGTCGTCTGATGTCTCGCGTTGGCATCACGCGGGTCGCATGTTATATACGCATAAGTCGAGCAGGCAACACGTTTGGAACGCCAGCGCTTGCTCGCCCGTGAACGCTAGCGTCGCCGAAGGGCTAATTCCTTCTGTCCGAGCGAGCTTAAAGGGGTCATGAACCACTTTTCCAAGTAATGATCTAATGGCCTCAGTATCGGAGTGTACTGCCTCCCGAATCGATTGCCGCAATAATTTCTCGAATCCGTCAAGAATCAGCGGAGTTACGGGGGTTTGGCGCACGCTCCCAGCGCTTTCTCTCTTTTCTCGTGCCGGCGAGCGCACTGGAAGCTAGACAGGGAGGGATGGCATGGGGGAAAGAAGTTACGCCAGCGCGCGTCATGAAACGCGATCGCTCTCCCGCTGTGATTCGCTCGCGCGAGTGCGGCTACCGTGTACTGAGGAGTGCGGCGCCGGCAAGTAGCGGCACCCCGCGGCAAGAAGCGCATCTGATCCGAACGCCGCTCTCGATTTACGTCGGCTATCGGCCAATAAGCATGCTATGTCTCTTGCTACGTACAGCGGACAGACGCCCCGCCCACCGACGAGAGTGAGAACCGGCCTCTGTTTGAAAAGAGGGTGCCTGGGGAAACGGCAACTTCGCGCTCTGCTTGTGGCCATTACGCGGCGCGCACGACTGTAATATTTGGCAGAGCAGTTCATAGCCGTGTCAGCTTTCCGCAGGATGTGTTTTTTCAATCAGCCCAAGGGGTGCTTCATGACCCCTTTAAGCTACAGCGAACGCCAGCGTCGAAAGTTAGACACAGATCTACGGAAGTGAGAAGCGGAGGCGAAACTGCGAAACGCCAACGCCGGGAGTTCGACGCACCGCGCTCGGAGCGGCAAACAGTGGAAAAACAGTAGAAAGGAGGCCATACACCAGTAAATAGATAATCGCAAAACAAATAAGACAATCACAACAAAAGAACAGAAAACGATATAAAATATCACATAATCGCACAAAAGGAACAGAAAAGCGGAAAAGGAGCAGATGACCACAAGAAAAGAACGCGAAAGTACAGAAAAGAGCAAATAAACCCAAGGTATAAACTCATGGGAAACACAGGCGAAGCTATGCTCCGCAGTTCGTATACAGATTTTACTGGGGGTGGAATTATTATTATTATTATTATTATTATTATTATTATTATTATTATTGGCTGACGCGACCCGTAGCATTATCTGCATTGCACGGAATTGATAAGGTTGACTAATAGGCGCCGCGCTGCGTTTAGTTTAAAGAGAACGTCCTTTACACACAAACACACACACACACACACACACACACACACACACACACACACACACACACACACACACGCACACGCACACACACACCACACACACACACACACACACACGCACGCACGCACGCACGCGCGTATATATATATATATATATATATATATATATATATATATATATATATATATATATATATATCCAAAGCGACTGACCGGAGAAGCAACGTGGCTTGATTACACTACTCAAATGCGAAAACAGAATGGAAGAAGCGTGCAGTTGATTACGGCTCGTGTTAGTAACGCGAAAATGGGGTGAGGAGAAACAAAATGAGGCATTTATTTATACCGGCTCTTCTTTCCCCGGCATCTTTATTTTCGCGTCGGGGCTGGTCTTTATCCTGTCGCTTCGCTTAATCTGTCATATTATAAAAAAAAAAAGAGATAAAAAAAAGGAAAGAGGGACGCGCGACTTCTTGGCGTTCTCGTCTAGTGGCGAAGATGCTGGGGTCTAACAAGCATTCTGGACATCCGCCAGAACTTTCTTGCCACAACGGGGTGCGTATTCTCATTCACAGTCACGTTTCGTGTCTCCGTGATTTCCCAGAATGAATTAACACCCCATATATTTCGCTCTCTTCCTCGGCCGCACGCTACTTTGTATGATGTTACCTAATTGTGCGTGCATGCATAAAGGAGAAAGCCCAACAAGTACAGGCGCGACGTTTTGGTTTCTACTTTTCCTTTTTATCGTCATAGTAATTGAATGTCCGTGACCTCAACACCATAGAAAGGAAAGCGCTGCCGTATGCTTCGCATTGTCTCGCATAGTTTAATGCGACTGCTTTGCTACGGGCAATATCAGTTTCGTTTTGCCCGGAGGTTATACATATTCGTGACGCCACGTGTGGTAGTGGTGGTTAGGGATGTTGCCAACCTGGCGCTCTTAAACACAGGCTCGAACACGTCAGTGGCGTATCAAGATATTTTTTTCGTTTGTTGAAGCAAGCGTAGTCGAGTGTACGCGTGCCAAGCGTAGTCGAGTGTACGCGTGCCTGGTACGCGTGCCTTCTTGCACCCCCCCCCCCCCCCCCTTCTAGTTCCCCCGCTTCGGAAGGCGGCCGCCATTATTGCCGGCAACCTAACCCGAAACCTCGTGCCTTAGCATTCGCAGCCCTCTTGAGTCACCGCGACGATACGATGATTACAATTCCCTGAGAGAATTCAATGAAATCTGGAGTTTATTATTTGTTATTTTTCCTTTTTGAAGCCACCGAACAAAGCCTTCTGCGTCTATCTGTTCGTGTTGCTACCTTCTTTTCTTGTTGTGTCACCTTGGCACTGAAGTAGCGGAAGAGGGAATGAATCAAGGGCTCGTTTCTTTGTTTAGGCACGACCGAACGAATCCAACAGATAGTGAAGCCAATGGAGGCATTGGGCACATTATTTTTAGTGTCGAGGATTGACTTGACCAATACGTGATCATCATCACATGGGCTTCTGCGTCATCATCGCTTGTTGTGGGGACACGTCTTGATATTTTTCTCTGCCCGTAATCTGATAGATTCGCCACGTCTTCAGTGTGTAATTAAGGCGTGTTAACTACTACGCCACAGTTGTAATTATGACATCAGTGAAAAGAAATTATAGTGGTTGAAAAATCAACTTGCCCGCTGGTAGACACAGAACCTGCAACCTTCGGATAACAGGTCGCGATGCTCTACCAATTGAGCGGCAGTGGTTCAGTTTGTGTCCGTCTTGCTTCTTTATTCTCAGTGGGCTTTAATTTCTCACTCGCGTTTCCTTCATTGCAGGCTCACGGCTCACCACCACCTTGCCGGATGCATCAGGCGGCCGCTGACGCGCCGTCCGGGCCCACGACAATGACCACGTCTCCTTGAGGTCGAAGACAAGAAAAAAAAAAAAGCTCTCCCGCAAGGAGATTCCTCCCCTGGCCATCCTCTCGCCTGCCTCCGCATCGGCGTGGTGTCCCGCGCGCCGTTGGGAGTGACGTCATCATGGCCCTCAACATCGGCATCCTCCCCCACCTCCTGGGCGCTGCCGCCAACAACCTGAACAACAACAACAACTTCAACAACAACAACGGCCTCTCGCGCAATGCGGGCGGCGGCGGCAGCAGCAACAACGGCGCCAACCCGATGAACAGTGTACGGGACCGGCTGTTCCACGCTCTGTTTGTGCGAGTGGCGCTCGCTTACGCGAGCGCGGTGCCCCCTTCTGTGCGGACTTTGTTCGAGTACATCACCTTGCTCAAGGTGAGGCGTCGTTGCATCGCGAGGTGTGCGCTTGTGTGTCTGCCGTTGTGTACCAGTTCCCGGAGAGCTGACTCTCCTTTCTGCTTGTTGGTACATGTTGAGCAAAGGTCGGGAAACTTTGCGCTGCATAGACATAGTTATGTTGGTTTTATGGCGCAAAAGGGACAAAGGCTGCAACGCGCCAGCCACGAGGCAGTGTTCAGTGAAAAAGGTAAAGTGATGAAAGGAGCAAAACCCTTTCTTGCAGTCTGTATCGAAAAACTCGTGATCTCTAAAAACATTTTAAAAAAGGTCTTCTTCCTGGGGTGCATCTTCTGATAATATACGAATGTGGATGGAGAGCTTTTAAATGTTTTGCGCAGTTCGTCATAGCCGCGCTGTCTTTCTTTTCGGAGTGGTAAACATGTTATTCCGGGTTTGTTCCTCCTTCTGTTCTCCTCTCAGTAAAATGGAAAACCAACAGTTGGAAATCAGCGCTTGTGTGTCCCTTCTTAATTGTTAGTCCCTCGTTTATGCGCTGCTCTACACGATCACGAATAAGCAACTAGCGCGCATCGCTAACCTTATGGTGTTCTCCTCATAGGGGTGGCGCCAGATAGAGGCACGGGCGACGCCCCCCCCCTTCCCCCCCCCTCGACCCCTCCTAAAGAAAAATTTTCGCCTGCCCTTTCCCCCTCGTTTGCCCTATACCCCCCGCGAGCAAATATTTTCGAAACAGAACGCATAAGTACCCCCCCCCCTACTTCCCCCCTTCATAGGACCTCGCATGTCGTAGCTGTCCCCTAAGTAAAAAAAAAATATATCCTGGAGCCGCCCCTGTCTCCATAGCGTCTCTAGAGTACTTTCGGACTGTGCTTCGCGCAATACCTTTCCTTTTAGGCTAAAAGCCTCTAAAGACTCCGTTGCGGCATGGTGGGACAGTGATGAATCTTCCTGGTCTGTGCCGCGGGCGCCTGGAACAATCGTGCGTTAAACGGGGCTTTGAGCAACCTAGCTGATCGCCAGGAAAATCAGCGAACCGTATGCACTCAAGCGGGGCAGCCAGGGCCGTTCCGGTCTTAGTCAATCACGCCAGATTTACAGATTTCGGGACGACCACTAATGGTCCTCCACCGTCCTTCCTGCTGCACTGGCCTCACGCTTATCCCGGAAAATGACGACGATATAGGCGTGCTTATAGGAAAGACTGGGGGAGGGGGAGATGGGTAGCGGACAGGGACAGCGCAAGGAAGTGGGTGGGGGGTTGGAGGTGGTGCACCCATGACAAGCAAGTTCCTTGGGGGGGGGGGGGGGGGTCTATCGAAAATCGGAGGAAGGGGCTTCCACTTTTAGTAACAGAACATTACGCTTAACAGAACATTAAGCATTCGTTTCGCCATATTTGTATGATAGTCAAGTGTGAGTGCAGGAGGAGTACGAAAGCAACGCTTGGAATTTAGAGTGTTGAATATCTATCTCATCAGTGACTTAATTATGGAGAAGGTGCGACTTGATATCGGACCTATTTTAGACCCTTCTGCAAATTTAGATAGAACGCTCTGTAAGCTAGTTCTTGTAATGGAGGAAATAACTTTTGAGCTTCGAGAGTAAATAGCATTAGTCCAACTTTTTTTGTGTGTGCGAAATGGCAGCTTGATAAAGCATTTCACGTGGTATTCTCGCAAGATCCTGAAATATATTTTGGGGGCTCGGCCTTCAAAAACTGTGTTGAGAGCTTACCCACCAGTCAGCAAAGCTCGCAAGAAAGCCACCTTCTGGGTGTCGTTGGCAGGCTATACATGTGTGCGTGCGGCACGGGTTGCGTTTTGGCGAGGAAGCTGTTGTGGAACAGACATTGGCGTGCGCACGGGGTGGGGGAGGGGGGAGGAAGAGTGAAGGGGAGGGCAGGGGCGGGGTCGAGCGACCCCCCCCCCCCCCGGTCATCTAATGGGAGGTGCCAAGTCTGTCCCATACTTTTATTCAGTCGGACCTTCCATTGGGCAGCTTACTTTCTTTCGGACTTGACCACCAGAGGGGGAGGGGCAGGCACTGTGGTGAAACGTGCCCCCCCCCCCTAATGGTCAGCCCTACACGCCTATTACAACAGAGATAGAGTTTTTACAAAAAGTAGCAATAAAGAGCAAGGTGATCTTTCTCGTATCAGCAAGCTGCCCATTAACAATATTATTCTTGGCACAAGGAGATTCTTGATCAACGAAAAAATGTGCATAACAAAAACGCAGGTGGCGACACTGCCTTGAGCTTCCCGCACCAACTCGCTTTGACATCACAGATTTGAATGGCGCCTCTTAGAGCCCACATAATTATTTTCCAATAAAAATTAATTACGTTGGGTTATAAGAAGGCTAAAAACTTACCGAGTTCCACGAAATTTCAGTGAGCCAAGTTGTCCAAAGCGAGAAAACAAGACTTAAAATCGCGACGTCACACTTACATTTATGTGCCGAGGTTTCGGCGCAAAATTCAAAATGAAAGCTCGACCTTAACTTCCTCTTCGAATAGCGAACCTATGATGGTGAAATTCAGGACACTGGAGTCCTTAATGAATAATTTATCAGTCCAAACTGATTTTACCATTGCATCATAGTGTCTGTTTAACGAAGAAAGAAATGATCATGGAGAGATAAGGAATGTGCTAGACTGGCGATAGGTGTTGCAGAGTTTGATTAGACCAAGCAAGCTAAGTCACTATTTGTCGCTGCCCTATTTGATAGGGGAGGCCAATGTATATTCTATTTATCATCGTCTGAAGTCTAACAAATAGTGAAGAGGAGATGTGGGGCAAGAACTCAGTCTTTGAAAATTAAGCATGTGTGCTATTGTCTCAATTGTATGCAGTGCGCATTTACAGCAGATGCATTAGCCACAGCATGATGGGATGTTATCTCAAAAAGAAAGCACATTGATAATAAGAAACACGGTCTCTGACCGATGTACTATCCATAGGTGTCACCGTATTCATCATTCTCTTCGTCATTGCCATTAAGTCGAGCCCGTTTATAACGAACCTGAGCGTGACGCGGCGTCCATTCGTTGTATCCCGAAGTTCGTAATAAATGAAAAAACAGGTTTTAAAAAGTTACAAGGGAAAACCCAAAATTTATTTTTTCGCAAAAAAGTCCGTGATGCACGTCTGCTTCGAGAGTGCCGATGTGATAAGGGTTGTCTCCAGTTTATTTAAAGCGGCAGCATGCTCCTCGCCGAGGCCCTTGGCATAGACAAGTTGCCTGAGGCTATCTATGTAGCCAATTGCTACAGGCACGCTTGTGGGCGCTGGCTCCAACGTTTCATCGTCGTCGTCATCTGATTCCTCCGAGTCGCTCTTGCCGCGCACTTCATTGACAATGCCCTCATCTGTGCATGGTTCCACGGTGTCGGCATCATCATCGGCCATAACGAAATCATCCCAGCAGATGTCCCGCCCTCCCATGTCGGAGTCGACAACATGCTGCCACAAATCGCCACCGGAGTGGTCCTCTTCGGAAGCTTCAGGGTCGGCATCGGCTCCGACATCGGCGAAGCCGGCCTTGCGGAAGCAGTTTTGCACACATGTAGCCGTTACCTCCGCCCACGAAGCCTTTACCATCTCCAGAGCTGAGTACAGCGACACCCGAAGCGGCAGGCTGGCTGCCGACCGGTCAACAGCTATGAGCATGCGCTCCACAACGCGGCGCCTATAATGAGCCTTAAACGCGCAGATTATGCCCAAGTCAAGCGGTTGCATTTTCGACGTTGTGCTGGGCGGCAGGAAAAGCAGGGTCACTGCCGTGAGAGAGGCTTGTACGTGGTGCGCGGAGCAATTGTCGACCACAAGCAGCACACGCCTGCCTTGCTTGTGTATGTCGCGGTCTAACTCGCTCAGCCACTCTGCGAATAAATCGCGCGTCATCCACGCTTTAGCACTATGCCTGTAACGCACAGGCACATAGCCCCGAAAGCAACGTGGCTTCTTTGACTTGCCGATTACAAAGGGCACGCACCGGTCACTGCCATCCATGTTAGTGCACAAAAGCGCTGTGACGCGCACTTTACTGTGCTTGCCGCCAGCACGTGTCGCCTTTCATGGCGTGCGTTTTTCCTGGCAGCATCTGGTAGAATAATGCAGTTTCGTCTGCGTTATAGACGTCTCGCTCTGCATAGCTTAAAATAGTGTCTCGATTTGCTTCAAGCCACGAGGCAACGCCTTGGTCGCTGGCCGAGGCCGCCTCACCAACAGTCCATTTAAAAACAATGCCATGACGCACCTTGAACCGATGTAGCCAACCATTTCCTGGGCAGAAGTCGGGAAAATCCAACAGAAATGCGAAGTCTTTCGCTTTGGCCAGCATCATAGGACCACTTATCGGAATGTTCCGAGCCCGCGCGTCGACGAACCATTTCAGAAGCGCTTCCTCCACGTCCGCGTAGGTGGCCCTCCGCAGGCGCTTTCTGTCCGTCAAGTTGGCATCGGCACTGATTATCTTGTCCTTGTTCTTTAGAATCGTCGATATCGTTGACTTGGACATGCCGTACTTCTTAACCAGCTCGCAGTTTTTAGTGCATTGAGCTAGCTCGTTTAGAATGGCTTGCTTGGTAGAAATGTCCAGCGCTTTTCGCTTCGTGCCATCTGTTTGCGCAGAGGGCTTCCCGTCCGCCATCCTGACACACACGCACACCAACAACGAGCAAGACGCGCACTTGCGACACACAAGCAAGTAAGCGTAGAACGGCTCTGCGCCGTCTGCGCCCTGTCTGAGCTCGTTTCTACCAAGAAAAAGAAACTTCGGAATTCGAGCCGGCGTGGACAGGCGGAGGAGTTGCGATAAAGGGGGAAGAGAGGAGAGGGGATTGTTTGACCTTTTCCCCGAAAGGACAAACAATCCCCCTGCGGTGGGGGATATAGCGAAATTTCGGGCTCTTGTTTGGCTACATTGTTGCACTTGCTCCTGCAAAGAGCGGCAGCGGGTGTACACAGCTTGTCGTCAGCAGCTCGTCAAATGGGTGGTGCCAGCCACCAGAGTAGTTTCGTAACACTGGTCTCCCCCTCCGTTCGCCTCATCCGTGTGAGTGGGGTCCATTTGTGGAAACTTCTTCTTGCGAGCTGACGTCACTAGGCTCCGCCTTTATCCCCCGAGCATTTCTCCCCCGTCTGAATACCCCTTTATAGGTGCTCGAAAGGAGTGTCTCCGCAGTCGCCGGCCGACTCCGTTTGCTGTAACCGATCGGCAGGGTTCAAAGGCGTTCGTTGTAAGTGTGATTTTGTGCCATTGAAAGAATGTATATTTCCACGGTCACACGGGTACCGTTAGTTTTAAGACGAAGTTCGTTTTAAGTGGGGACGTTATATGTGGGCTCGACTGTATCATCATCATCATATTTTATGTCCACTCCAATGACTGATTACCTGTGTCTTCAGCGAGCCAACTCCTCTTCCTATGCAAGCAGGTTTGCTAAATAATCATGCCATTTTTTTCCGCGCCGTAGTCAACTATGAGATTCTCACATCCATTCAGAAATTATTGCATCAGTTTTGAAAGACCTGTATCGTTTTCTAAGAAGCGTGCATTACCAACGTGTACAAATTATACTACCCTTATAAATAAAGGGTGCAACAGTACAAAGGACTTGAGAGTGTGTTTGTAGTCGTAATGACAACAAGATGCTCATACATGTGGTCTTATTGGGGCTGGCACAGATACCTTATTGCACGCTTTACTGGTCATATTGTGTACCAATATCAGATGCTCTGAGTTAGATGTTTGTTGGGGCATGCGCAGGTTTCCAATGTGGCAATGCATACCTCTAATGGACCACCAGGCACACTGTTCTTAAACATTTTTCTTGAGGCCCGTGGCTACACGGACAGATCATATTAGCATGCAGCTAATTTTTGCTGTTATCGTAACAATCGTTTGTGTTATTGCGTGTCAAAGCCATAAACTGCTCCTTGCGATGTTTTTTGTTCCCTTACATTCACGCAAAAAGCGGTAAACATGGTATGAAGTTAAATGTTGTCGATAGCGACAGTCGTAATTTGGCATGTGTGACACTTTTTGCTTTGGTGTTGGGGCTTCGTTGAAGCTCTCACTGGAAACGGTGCCTTGAACTTGCATGTGAGCCGTTTCTGTGAAAAGTTATAAAACATTGGATTTCTGGTCCTCATTTCTAGGCCAATTGATGATGAAGAAATTGTTGAGGCTCAGGCATGTTAAAGTAAAGCGAAGGCACATACATTGTTATGAGATTCTTGCAAAATTCTTGCACCGCTATGAATATTGTGAACTTGACACTTTAAAAGCACGGCGTGAATAAGGGTAATGCAATCGAATTTTATATGCTGGCCTTAAGCTACAAAAACATTTTGCAAGAATGAAATGTGCATTTTTAAACGTAGCTCACACATTGAACAATATAAACGTAAACGTGCGCACCCCTCTTGCAAAAGGTGCACTTCGAGAAAGATTCATAATCACGCAGGCACTCACAGTCCAGAACAACACAGACTTGGCTCATCACCACAAGTCATCCGGTCACGAGTCACCGACTTGGCTCGCCTTAACATGTGACTTGGTTCGTCAGAATACGCTATTCACGTAATGCTGCCACAGTAAACGTGCCACAGAGCAAAGTAGAAAGAGGGGAGAAAAAGATGGTGGGGCTCGTCACGGAACATTACACATTCCTTTGCCTTCTGGGATGCTAGCTGTGGCAAAAGAGAGAGTGTCCCTTTTGACTGTGGCCTTCCCCTCGTGGTAGTTTTATAACAGAAGCAGTTCAATTTCTCTCAACTCCTCCAACTATGAACTGATTTTAACATATTTTCGGAAGAAGGTCTCTAGACTGCACAATTCCCAGTTGGTAGTGAAGGATTGCAATGGGGCATGGTGAGGGGCCTTTTAACTGAATATATTGGTGTTTCTCGGTGTGCTTACATTGTAGGCATATTTGTAGTTCAGGCTTGTAGCCAGGATTTCTTTCGATGGAGGGGGGGGGGGCAAAGCCTGGTCTGATTGTTCTGTTCGAAAGAAAGTCTTTTCTTGACAAAAAGAAAAGAAGATTGCCTGGAAATATAGAAGACTGGACGAATTCCTGGGGGGGGGAGAGGAGGGAGGTCCTAGGCCTGCCCTTGCCTACATGCCTGGTGTAGTATACATTGAATTGTACAGTTAATCGATATACCTAGAAACCGTTTGTTTAGTTGGAGAACGCTTCTGAAGCACTGTCATTCTGTTTGAGGAGCATGCAGAATGCGTGCACACATGCACCCATTCACAGGCACCTCTTTGCTGTGTCTCACAAGTGCCCCTTCCTCTCTCGCAGGCTCTCTTATCATTCTTCATCCTGGCTTACATCCATGCTGCATTCATCCGGACACCCATCAACTGCCTGGAGCACGTCTGCCATCAGTGGCCGCAGGATGGCATCCTGAGGATCGAAATCCTCCACGACACGGCCGCATCGGCCGAGCCGTACACCGTGGAGCAGTCCTACCTCAAAGAGCAGCGGCTACAGCGCCTGGGCCAGCTGCCCGCACAACCGCAAGTGCGAGCGTCCAGCGGTGATGATGACAAAGTAATTTCAACCCCTCCGCTCGCCGACGCCTCAAACTCTACCTCGGGGGACGAGCGGGACGACCAAGGTGCCGCAGTTTTGGGGGGTTCCGGTTCGACTGACCAGGACGCGGTGGGTGGCTCTGACGATGTTCCGGAGGTGGACGAAGCCTTGCCACTGCTTGGTGGGGGCCGCCACCTGAAAGGCGTGAAAGGTGGGGGTTCGCAGTTTGTCTACCATGACGCTGTGGCCAATGGTAGTCAGGACAACCTGCAGAACATTGATGGGAATGGGTACCCCCAGCCACTCCAGGAGCCTGTGTCTGAGCTTGAGATGCTGGCCAGAGCTGGTGAGCACTGATTTTAAAATCATTTTGTGCATAGAATTAAACAACTATGGATACATGCTAAGCTTGTAATAGACTTTCATACTCACGAATAGAAAAAAAAGACACTCAATAAAAGTAGTCAATTTGTTATGAGCTTGACACATCACTTGAAAGTTGTTAGTTATAGTACCCATTGGTCGCTGTTTTCTTTCACTCTTCTTTTTTTCTTTTTTTTGTCAGATTATGATTAGTGAAAGTTTATCAAATGTCTAACCTTCATCTTCAATTCCACTGTAATATATAATAACCACAGTCAGTGGCCCCGGTGATTTTCATAGCATCTTTGTGTGTTGCCTTCGTAGTGTTTATAAGAATCAAGACCATCGGTTTCCCTGATACAGAGATGGTTTTGACTGCATTCACAGAACAATGTGCCGTCAATAAATGCCTGTTAGTAAGTTTAAAAAAAAGAGAAAAGAAAAGCTGGATGTCTTTTGTTCTGAACACAGAAGCTTGAGAAAGTTGGCACAACACACTTAGGATACAGCAGCAGTCTGTCCATAAATTTCTTTTTTTCTGCTAAGTTGTATCCTAATTGTGTTGTGAAAATGTAATAATTGCAGTAATTGAGCGATAATTCAGTGCATTGAGCTTTATTGTCCATTGGTCACAACGATTCAACCTAGTAGTACCTTTCTTGTGCCTCGTGTTACTCGCAGTGTGGCCTCAGGATGAGTACATAGTTGAGTACTCCCTGGAGTACGGACTCCTCAGGCTCAGCCCAGCGACCCGCCAGAAGCTGAACATCTCCGTCAAGATTGTCACGCTTGGTGAGCTGCCCCACCAGTATGCCTGCATGAGTTGTGCAATTCATTTTATGCGTCATACGATTGCCATAATGCTCAAGGTAGCAACATTGAGAAGGAGAGGTAAAAATATGGTGTGTGTGTCGCTGTGGCAACGTTTCGACAAGTGGACTTGTCGTCTTAAAAGCTGCAACTGTTTACTTTAGCACGGGAAGCAGTTGCAGCCTTGAAGAAGACAGGTCTGCTTGTTGAAATGCTGGCTGTAGCAACACCCTGTGTTCCAAGGATTTTTCATCGCTTCAAGGTTCTATATTCCCCTGAACTTCTACCTTATCTGGATTACTAGTATACAGGGAACATAGATTTAATGAGGCACAACTGCACTGGTTTGAAAATTGGCAACAAATTTTTGTGAACTTGTTGCCAGGTGTCATCACCAGTTTGAACTAACAGACTGGCCCACAGCGCCTTATTTCCCTTGTTTATTTCCCATGTTGATGGTACTATCACTTAACAAATGGGGAGCTTTGTATGCGGATTCTTCACGTTTTCTCTTAGTTTTAACTTTTGATTACTGCTGCTAATTGGAAATGTTTCCTTTATGGTATAAGCCTGCTGACAGATACAAGAGTTATCTATGATGGCTGGTACTATCAGGCTCCTGGGAATGGGCCAGCAATGAACTCTTATTGTAATGTGAAAAATTGTGGCTTCTGGGTTGAGAGAGAATTTGGGTGGAGTTGTACAAGGGGTCAACTGAGCCCTGGGCAGTTAGGCTATACAAATAAAAATGAAAGAATACTGAAAATGTAGGGGAAGCAACTACTATTCTACTTTGTGCGGCTCAGACCCTCTTCACATGGGAGATACAGAATCAACTATTTATTATGTAGTAAGTTTTTACAGGCAATACAGGGCAATTTGAAAACAAGTGCACTAAAGCGAATGCAGTTTAAGGTGACCTAATAAGAACGAATCTCTCTGTGGTATATGCATTTCAATGTTTAACCACTTTAATCATAAAAGGGAACATGACAATACAAGCACAAAATTCAGCGTGCATGTCATTCTCGATGCAGTGCAGATCTAGTCAGTGACAAGTCAAGAATGCAGAAAAGGCAGCTGTCATGAAAGTTTATCGTGTCCACATTTCTGCCCAGAAAGAAACAAAGGCCTTCTATTGCACTGAACTACAAAATAATCTCTCTTTTCCTTGGCATAACGGGGTCATGGTGTTGTCATCCAACTGTTTTCAGTTTTGAATTGGAACCAGTATGTAGTACATGGGCCACTGTGGTTGTGCAGCAAATAACAGTAGATTGCTCTCTCAGTGCATGTTTAAGTTTGAAATATA
Source organism: Rhipicephalus sanguineus (assembly GCF_013339695.2). Lineage (NCBI taxonomy): Eukaryota > Metazoa > Arthropoda > Arachnida > Ixodida > Ixodidae > Rhipicephalus > Rhipicephalus sanguineus. The sequence goes on along the minus strand of NC_051184.2, from coordinate 47,216,285 downwards.
AATTTCAAGTAGCTGCCCCGAAGCTGCTTGTATTGAAAGCCACTCTTATCTTGGCATAGTTTGCGTGAATATGAAGGAGTGTGAAATAGCTGCTGCATCTGTTCTTTAACATCGCAAAGCCAAAAGGGTGCTGTGCTCGACCCTTGCTGACTCCTGTGCTTAGACATCCAATGGTGCATCAAGAGCATTGAAAGTTGCATTGGGCCCACACATCTCTACTGCGCTTGCAAAAAAAAAGAAGAAAAGCACAAAACAAAGAATTCCTGTAGAAACCAAATCCACATGTGAAATTAAAATTGTACAGTCGACGTCCGATTTCCCGGACCCTCAAGGGACCGCGAAAACGTCCGGAAAATCGGGCAGTCCGGAAAAACGAATGCACGTGAAAACGCACATTTTTGGTAGGTATTTTTCGCTGACGGAGAGGGTCACAGCCGGAGTACAAGATTCCCATAGCAATTCAGCCAATGCATTGTTTAGGTGGCTCTGAAAAGAGCCGTTTATAAAAAAAAAAATACGACGTGGCCGGCACTACCTCATAGGTCAGCACTTGGGCGCAAAGAAGTCGCTTATTTTCTTTTGCACGGTCCACTTGCCCGCGATTATGTCTGCCTCAATTTCAGTCAACGTCATGTTGCGCTGTACACCAATGACAGTGTCATCAGTGCTCGCGTCAGCTCCGTGTTCGTTGGCTGTGTAGGAGCTGGCTCTTCGTTCTCGGTGTCGGCATCGGAATCCTCCGTAACTTGATGAATGATTTCGTCATCGGTCAACTCCGCACATAGCTCGAGGTCTTTGTCAGCGTCGGCGAAGCCCTCAAGGGTTATCTCGGCTGGAATCAACACGCCGCCAGCGCGCAGATCGTCGAAGGCAACGTCAATCGTCGAAGGCAACGTCCGCGGATGGCAGTTCGTCATCGTGAGCCTACGAGGTGGCTTTGTGCGCTTCGAAGGCGCGGACAAAGACGAAGGAGCAGTCGGTGCCATTGCTGTAAACGGCGAATCCGCTCGACAAAAAGCGCAGCACGAAACAGCTAGGAACTCGGTGGATGCTGAAGGTCGGGAAACGTGATCACTGAAGGTAGCGCGCAGCAGCAAACGATCAACCACAGACACGACCGCGGAGCTGGCACAGCTGACGAAACAACACGTGAACGAACACAGTGAGGTTTGGCTTGGCTAAGCTACGGCTGGCAACGGATTGACACGTGCGGTTTCGAGGTTACGGCAGCCGCGGCGCGGTGCGGCGTTGCTGCTGATGCGCGGGTTCAAGGATATGAAAATGAAAACAATCAAAATGGCGGCGTCGGTGGTGACTTTGGGTTGGCGGTTAACAGTAAAAAGTCCGGGAAATCGGATGGCGAAGGCTATAAGCGTCCGGAATTTCGGACTTTTTAATACATTGACTCTACGGGGAACTTGACGGTGCCACAGATGAGTCCGGGAAATCAGGCATGTCCGGAATTTCAGGCGTCCGGGAAATCGGACGTCGACTGTATTTACACATTCTGTACACTCACAATGCGGAACGCACTGCGTTTCATTGTCAGTGACTGCTGCTATGCCTCTGTGCAGTTCAGCAGTCATATAAGACATTCAAATACAAATTATCCACTGCAACCGATGCACTTGGATTTTGCCATCTTGCTGGGGAGTGTCTGTGGTTTAATGCGCAGTCGTAATTCAGTTACGAAACTTTCTCGTCGTGACTCCTTGATGCGACAAATGCCATGGTCGGGCATTGAAAACTAGCAAGGGCTGCAATTGGTGGCATGGATGCTAGGAGAGCTTGCTGTATAAGCGCACGCATGAAGCATGCGCTTACAGTGTGGTCAGCCGTAAGAGGAAACACAGGAGAGCGTACCAGTCGCGCTGGTGGCTAGAATATGCTCCACCACGCACATGCGCTGTAAACGAGACGATGTTTCAATCTGCATTGTCTGCTACGAGTTGGTGCTGCCACTCGATGTGTCTTCACCGCTTCATGGTTGTTTCAAACTTTTGCACGAAATGTTTTCTTTAATCAGCCTTTTCTGTCCGCTGTAACTAATAGCAGAAAATGTGCAACCAGCCCAACTCTTCCCGCACGTGTAGTTGCGAGCGCGCTGGGGCATAATATCGCCACCTCCCATCAGCGGCACTGTACAGAGTGTGGCTGCCATGCGATCCCGTGTTCCCGTCAGCATTGGAATGCACCATATACTGCAACTGTTGAAGAAGTCAGTGTAGCTGTGAAGAGACGTATGCAGGGATTTGCTGTTGTTGAGATGGGGGAGGCACTCAGCACTTAGTAGGAAACATACATACCGTACGTCTGCACATCAGTAATGAAAGATTGGAAGTGCTTTTTGCGCAAGTGTTGTGTTCCTGGACCAGTAAATATGTTAGAAATGTGCATCCATAGAAAGTGTAGGTGGTGATGCAATGTTAATGACAAGAAAACAGAAACACATATACTAGCATGTGCAAGAAGATGGGAAACAAGGAATAATTATTGTCTCGCATGTGATGTCATGAACTCACAAATGCTAATACAGCCAAAGAATGCGCGAGTGAGCATGTCATTTATTGTGTGCATACGAACTCCCCTCGCAGATGCAGTGCCTGCTGCATTCTTGGCCTATCACTGATGTCATGCTATTGCCCGCACAAGAAAAAACAATTGAGGCTACATATCTTATGCATTCTACATGGGTTTTGTGTGCATTAGGCAAATTTGAGTATGAAGCAACAAGCAAATTGCCTCTTCAGCTGATCACTGATTAACCTATATGTTGTCACCTTTTCTGTTTTTCTCTTTCTCTTTTCTTTTCTTTTGTTTTTGTGCGTTGCCTCATTCCAGATCCGGCCAAGGATGGCTGTTTCGGTGACTGGTTCAGCCGGCTTCTCTTGGACGGCTTCCTGGGCTATGACGATGTCCTGATGGCGAGCCTGAAGAACCTCGCTGAACGTGAGGAAAACAAAGGTACGCCCATCCCTATGATTTACTCTTACTATATATAGCACTCTTATCATGGCTTCTCAAATTAAATTGAAGGTGAAAAGCAGTGGCACTTTCTGGAAATCCAAAACTGCACACTACCGTAAAATGCTGCGCACGCGACCCCCCTTCAGCAAGCTGAAGTTACCGGCAAAGTGGAGTGGGGGTGCTCTCCTGGAACGGCACCAAAATTCAAGATGGCATCAGCAAAGTTTTCACAGCAGTAAAAATGGAGTGCATGTGGACTTCCTCAGAAGTCTTCTCGCTCTCGTTCAGTGCACGGTCCATTACAACGATGGCTCATAAATACAAGAAATACAATTGCTACACGGTCAGACTGCGGGAAGCATGGCACGGAAGCGTCTCCGATGATGAGCCAACGCAACAGCTCTAGGTAACGAGCACAGATCTCGGAGGCCTTACATTTACTGAATATGGCGTCATAGGCATCATCTCGGAATACAGATGTGTAAGGCCATGCTTTTGCTCACGGGACCCTGAAAATTGTCATGGATGTCTTGCGTTAAGTTCAGGGTGCGATCATTATGTGGGAAAAAATGATCAATTTTTGACGACAAGTTTCAGGCGCAGGCGCTTTAAGGTTGGGCTGCTAAGCAGAACTGCATGGTATTCATGCAGGCCAGTGTTGCATGGGCGCAGTGTATGAACAGGGTGCGGAGTGAGAGGGGTGGGGGTTCCCGCAACGGCGTGAAAATTTGAAATTAGCACTGAAATGGGAGGGAGTGCTTGCTCGAGTGGGGCATTTGCTCACATTTTACGGTAGGTGGCGCGGTAAGCAAAAGATTATATAGAAATACAGTAAAATCTCGTTAATTCGACCCCCGTTAATTCGGAATTTCGGTTAATTCGGACGCGGCGTCTGGTCCCGTCCAAAATGTGCATTGTTCTATGGCTGAGAACTCTCATTAATTCGGACAGATTCGACCGCGCTTCGGTTAATTCGAACTCCCGACCGAGGTCGGGTCGAGACGGGGAAGCACCAGCGGATACCGCCACGGCCGCGGTTCGGATATAATTCGGATTCGCAGCCGAAATCGACGGCGCATCTAACAACTTCGAGATCGGATCATGGCCTCCGAGATTTAAAACGAGGTAACGAGATCGGATCATGGCCTCCGAGATTTAAAACGAGGTAACGAGATCGGATTATGGCCTCCGAGATTTAAAACGAGCTTTGCATCTCGGAGGCACATACACAATGAAAGGCAGTGCATCGCTACTGTCATCAGCAACAGGCAACATGGCGACGGTCCGTCCGCGTTATCAACGCGATCAGCCAGCCACGAGGGGCTTTAGCCACGAGTGGTGGATGATAAGTACAGTGTAATGATAAGAATAGCATAGAATATGGCATAAGGCATCGTTCCGCGATAGCACCCCTGGTGTTCCGCAACGTGCGCGGTGAAGCGTTGTGCAGGCCTGGCGTTCCGGACTTTCCGCACGCCTTTCTACGTACGAGCCGTGCAACATTTATCAACACTGACGAGACAGCGCTGTTCTTTAAGGCTCTGCCTGAGAAGGCGATCGTGTTTAAGGGGGACCCGTGCATCGGCGGGAAACGGAGTAGAGAGCGGGTGACGGTTCTTCTGGCTACGAACATGACCGGCACAGAGTAGCTGCCGCTGCTGGTGATCGGAAAGGCTGCGAAGCCAAGATGTTTTAAGAACATTAAGCAGCTGCCTGTCGACTACCGCTTTAATAGAAAGGCTTGGATGACGGCCGAAATATTTCAAGCCTGGCTGCGTCAGCTAGACCGCCGCTTTGCGGCACAGTGTGCGCGGACAGCCACCTTCAGGAACTTAGCAAAATTGTGATTTCCTTGCACGTTGCCTCCGCGAAGCAAACCGCGATCACCGACTTCTTTAAGAAATAAAAGTCTCGTGGTGCCGGAAACATTTTTCTAGTGTTTTGATCGTACTCGCGATAATTCGAACCCTCGGTTAATTCGGACATTCTCTCTGGTCCCGTGAAGTCCGAATTAACGGGGTTTTACTGTACTTAAGGGCTATTTGGATGCTCAGGGAGGGTTAACCTTTTACGGTTCGTTATCGAGCCCCTTCCGACGAAACAACACGGCCCTGGTGGTTTGTTGTTGGGCACTACTGGACAAGCTCTTTCGTGGTTGATTCACGCACGTGTTTTTTCACTGCATTGTGCACCATCTCTAAAAGAGTAAGGAAACTTCTTTTACTTGTGCTTTGCCTTCTTTAGTTTCGGACTGGAGGAGACGGAAGGTGGGTAAAGGTTTCGAACTGCAAAGGGTTAAAAGAGCTAGCTTGGGAGGCTCACGTCACTTGTCGTCATCTTCAGCATAACAGTCACCATTATGTCATCATGCCCTTCAGTACAAGAGAGGCAGAAAATAGGGGTACACTCAAATCTCATTATAGAAAAGTCACATCTGCCACGAAAATAACTTTGTTATATTCAAAAATTCATTATCAACATTTATTTGTAACACTGTAGCTATGACAAGACTATTCTTCATTTACTTCGTTATAACCGATAATTTGTTATATTCATGTTCGTTATAATGAGGTTTGAGTGTACATCATGTTTAGTTATATACTTGCAGGTGTTAGTTAATTGCTGCTAGCTTGTCATTTTGCAGAAAAGAGCAAAGGGAGATATGCCATCTGGTCAGCAGTACTTTTTGGTATTGCAGTTTCATATATTTTGAGCTGATCAATTTACAGCGGACTCTTAAGCGGAACCTCAAGGGACTAGGGAAACGTGTTCCGTTTATCAGGAGTTCCATGTACAGAGAGATGAACGGTTGAAAGTCTTTAGAGAGGTTGTTACTACATAGATAGAACAAATGAATTGCTTGGCACAAAAGTGTAGAGAAAGATATTACGAAAACGTGGAAGTTAGTTAACTGCATGCCATGAATGGTGAGCCTCAAAGCATGTGTGTGCGGCGTTTTTAATGTTGGCCATTGTCGGTCCAATTGGCCCATCTTCACCAATATCGGCCATGTTGGCCATTGTCGGCGAAACTGGGCTGATGGATGAGAGCTAGGAGCTAATAAAGGCCTCAAACTGTTGTAGTGACATGCGATCGTAGCCCAAACACGTGATTCACCCAGCGAGTGAACTCCTTGCCTACTGCTGATTGTTCGTGCTACTGCACCATTCTCTTGTGAAGGGTGTGAGGTTTAGCATTCTTTAGCCTCTTTCACATACAACTCAAGATGCAGTTGCATTTTGCCCTGAAGTGTGGAGCAGCTACAGCAGTGGCCTTTAATGTTTTGGATACAGCCAGACCAACAGTGTTTCCACACAGTGCCAATTGCCAAAAGTCTTTCAATTGTGTTGCGACTACATATTACATGTGATAGTCTGTTACGAAATGGCGACGATCTGGCACCATGGCAGTGACTCGCACACTGGCTTTATGAAATTCCTTATGAAAGCAATGGAAATATTGAAACTAACAGACCACAAATATACCACGTATCAGAAGTGTCCGTACTACTCTCGCAACAGATTATTCAGAGCTGCTGAATTGCTTACACTCAACCATGGCACCTCTGCAGATGACGTGAAAAAAGTTACAGGTGTTCTGTAGAACTAACTCATAAGGGTGACCAAAATCTCTCAAAACCTCTTCAGGTGTAATGTGTGTACACTGCTCATAGGCTGAAGCGCAACTATTTTGAGCTAAGTAATGCCCATACCAGAGTCCTTCAATACTTCTCCTGGTCGTGAAGCTCCCGTGAAAGTTTGATATAGGGACAGGAGCAGCCGCTAGGGGCGCCCTTGCCCGTGCGTGGGCATCGGAGCGGCACCGGCGCTGAAGTTGTACGGCGCCCGCCCGAACTGCAAAACGTGATTGAAAGTACCCGTGAACGTTTAGTACATCTTCAGAGTGATGTTACCCTTACGGAAATTTGGGGAATGTCTAATACAGTGCACTGTAGCGTTGAATGGGACCTTGAAGCTAGAAATGCGATGGCAACAAGCGCATGCTGCTTCCGCTGTGCGCGATATACTACCGCTATAAACGAAGGATTTTTTTTTTCCTGAAGAATCTAGGGGAACTTTGTGGATGATACAGAGTCCTTCAAGGATTCTGTTGGATCTTCACGCGTCGCGGAAACGCAGTGGTTGCAACTTTTGATCGTGCATATCAAATCTTTCAAGCTATACGTGGTTGTATACGAAGATATCGCAATATAGCCTCGTATTTAAAGAACCAAGAGCCAGTTTGAATGAATTAGTTCTTTGAAAATTGACGATGATGGAGGGATAGTTCACAAGGCTTTCCCCAGGTTTCGTGTTTTATTTCGCGTTCATTTATCACTACGGTGCCGTGCCGCGTTTAAACTTCGGTTGCTCAAGCAGTACTGTGTAGTTTTCCCAATCCTTCTTTACTGTTTTTACTGTCAAGGCGAAAGCCTTACATGCCTCATCAAACGCGAAAATTGATCGTCGGCGTCCCACGTTGGCGGCGTCAACACGTAACGCAAAAAATGATCATCTCGTGAGCACGTATTTATTGCGCTCTTCAGTTGTGGCTTCCACTAAATTATTTTTCTTCATTTCCGGCATCCATAAGCGTCTCGGTCTTCATTAGGTGCTCATACATATACAATTAGCACGTCAGAACCAGGCTTATTGCGCACGACAGTTAGGAACTGTTTATTGATCCATCAGATTCAAACCCTATTAGATCACCAGCACTCAAAACCAAATGTTTTTATTTAGTACAGACGTTTGCCCTAATCCACATGCACAACACATATCTTGTGTGTCTATCAAACGTTTTAAAGAAATCATTCGCTCGGATGACGAAGGTGCGCCTCTCTTGCGCTGTCACCCTAGCAAGCTTCAGCTGGTAGCGCTGAAGTCGCCGTTCCAAGCAACGAACGTGTGCTTCCAATTTTTGAAGCTGCGAGGAACTGCATATAGCTTCGTCTGTTTGGCATGCCACCTCTACGTTTTTGGTGACCTCAGTGCCTGTGTAAAAGAAAACGGCGAACGTTGCACTCCTCGAACTCATGTTTTACGGGCATGCAACAAGTAAGTGTGCGTCAAGGCGGTCAATATGCTCACCTTCATTAGCTGTGTTTTTCTCCGCAGTAGCTATGTCAGAGGAGCTTGTGCACAGTGTTGGTGCACCGTCAACGGTCTCCACATCTGATGATGGTTCCCGACGACGCTTAGAACGCGTTTGCTGTCTAGGCAGGCGAGCTCTGGACGTTTTCGCGCTTGACAAATACGCCGGGAGGTCATCGAAAATCCTCGGCACAGCGTCCGGCAGGAGTTTCGGAACGTCGCACTGCGACGTCACGACAGCACCTCCGATTATCCACTGGTCCACGCGAACGATGTCACTCTCGTCAAAGTGCTTTTCACAAACGCGTACATGTGGGGAATCGAATGTGAAACCACCAGTTCCTTGTTGCGGTATGGCGCACTTCCACCTTTCCCGCTGCTTGGTGTCTCGAGGAAGCGAGAACATCGGCACTTTCTCGTCCTTTCCCTTGTATCTGGATCCACATCAGAGTACGCAGCAGGTACGCGGAATCCTTCCCGACCTTCAGGCACAACACACTAGCCACATGAAAAAACATACGGCCGAAAAGGACGCGCTAACACGCCACAATATTTCGCAATGACACCGCCAGCCACCTCTGCTGCCGTCGGCGCGATGCCAATGGACTGGACGCAGCGCCGCCCCGCAGCCTCCACTTGCAGCGCACAAAGCTCCCTCATAGAGTTACGGCACAGCGTCATGACTAGGAGAATATTGAAGGACTCTGCCCATACTTTTGTTCCCGCCGTGTTCAGTTCGTGTCGTATCGGCGTAACTTCTACTCAAACACTTACATCAGAGCCAGCAGTACCTTTTGTGGCAAGATTCTTAGCAACATGATGCGATGATCTCGATCAAGTGAGCATACTTGTCATTATGCTAAAAGTTTTGATGTCGTGTTTCAATCAGTGAGCACTGTACGTGATGTTGCAAAACGGATGTAGCGGCTGCGAGCGATGTTGCCACAATTTTTGTTGGCTGTCATCTTGCTTATATGGCTCTTTAGAAGTGATGCTTTCTTTTTGTTGTGTTGACAGACTTTGTTGCTGTATACCAAGGTACACATGTTGACAAGCTGCAGCCAGCAGAGTACCGAGTCTCACACTGAGTGCATTGGCCTTGCATTTACCTCCGCTTTCCATGCACCATGCAGCCACTGTGCAAAGATCTCTGCTGAGACATCAAACTGTCTTTAGATTATGGATGCCGCAAGCGCCTTATTTGTGATAAGGATCGACTGATTTAAACCTTTTTTCATTCTCTGATATCTGACCAGCCACCGCAAGGGAAGGTCCTGCTTGACTTAAAGTCCATCTTATCTTCTATTTTCCAGGTTATGTGAGAAATGTGGTCACGGGCGAGCACTACCGATTCATCAGTATGTGGACCAGTCGGACGTCTTACATAGCAGCTGCTTTCATCATGCTCGTGTTTGTAAGAATAATTCCTCTTTTCTTGTATGCTTGTAAATTTTTCTGCACAACTTCGGTGAATCTCAACCGAGTTCTATGTGAAATGTCCTATGTATTTCTAGTGGGAGCCGGTCCGTGATAGTGCTGTGGCTGTGTGAAATGCCGTAAGCATTATCGAGGATTTATGTTCGGAGGGAGGTGTTTATTTATGCTTGTGGCTTGTGCTGGCGCGACTTGGCTATCAATAGTGCATCCTAGGGTGCCTATATGGCAGGGGGTGTTTTCAGCACAGTCAAAATTTTTGCATTTGTCAGCAGCATCGTGGATGCTTTGTCGATAGAATGCAGCCAAATATAGTTGTATTTTCACAAGGGTGTAAATGAATTTAAGGAAAGTATGCTGATGTTACAGTTCACTCTGTATAGTAATTAGTTTTACACTGTCCCTACACCTGTGAGTTTATATTGACTGCAATTGTACTGATGCTCAAGGTGTGCTCAAAGTTTCACCACTAACCTCCAAGGCATGCTCACGTTTCACTATGCTGTTCAAATTGTTCACAGCTATCGCATTCTTCTCCTGTTTTGTTACAACGCACTTAAAGGGGCCCTGCAACACTTTTCGAGCATGCTCAAAAAGCGCTGCCGATCGATAGTCGAGGCTCCCGAGAACACGCGAGCCAAATATTATAGCGATGCGCACGGCCTGGAATTTACAATAAATTCTCAAAGTCAGCTGAAAATCGCTCCCTCTTCTCTCGACAAATGATGTATTAGTCCGCAAAATATGACGCGATTGTCGGCAGTTCCACCATTGGCTGATGTTATAATCACGATAACACCCTCATTATTACTTTCGTTGTTAATTTTGAGTTCATTAAGTAGATAATATGTATGTTTATATTCTGTTATCGCGTTAAAAACACCGAACAAACGTTAATATTAGCACTTCCGGTCTCACCGACAGCTCGTCTGCTCGTAGTTACGTGGTTCCGTTTTCTTCGCCATGCGCAGTGCCGAAAACGTGAATATTTCTGTGTTTTTGACCATCGCCGGTTGCCGTTGAGAGTGGCAGCCGTTCGAGTGTTGCCTCGTCAGCTGGGAACTGCATCGTCGGCACGTTCTCACGACCGACCGAGGCAGCCGTGCAGCATGTCTCCGATAACAATGCTGGCGTCCGGTAATGGCGGCGCTTCGGGGTCGTCTGCCAGTGCCGTCTTACGAGGCGGTGTATCGGAGTATGGGCCGAAACCGATCTCAGCTGTCATTCGTTCCAAACGAGCGCGCAGGTTTGCTTCCATGGTTAGCAGAGCGATGAAAACACTACGGCGTTCGAGGTGCACACCCAACATTACCAAACCGACGCGCAGTTTTCAAGCACGCGCGATACACATCGGCTCCGCTCGACGAGAACGACGCAAGCCGACCGGAAGTGGCGGCACAGACCACGTGGTTGCGCCCAGACGTCAGAGAGAAAAAAATGAAGAAAAAATTTCCGCCGGCGCTCTTGGGCGGAGCCTCGCTCGTCTGCGCTCCCTCCCTCGAGTCGCTGCCTAGCTCTCCGCGCGCTCGCGGCGTTGAGTTGAGGGAGAAAGCTGCGGAACGTGATCTCTATAATTTGGTAACACCACTTAGACTTGACGGATTCGAAAAATTTTTGCGGCATATGACTCGTGAAGAGTCATACGTCAATAATGAGACTATTCCAATATAACTAAGAAAGGTGTTGCAGGGCCAGCAAGAGCCAGCACTTATTGCAATACAACAAGCAAGAGCCAGCACTTATTGCAATAGAAAGCTCACCCTTCGTAGTGTTTTTACCTGCCGCGGTTAATCCCAAAAGTGCGTGGTTATTTTATTAGCGGTATTTTTTGATCAGGAAAGCCCCTGAACTATATACGTAATTTAATGAGTAATTTTACAACTGGGCTACCGGTGTCTGTAGTAGGTTCTGTTGCATGCTTCTGTCTTTTTTTTGTGACAGCCGTGAAACTTCATCATGTTGAGATTGCAGATAAGCAAGCTTTGCTGTGTGTGTAATGAGCTTATAAATACACTGTGTTCTGTGGACGTGAACTCATGAAAAGGCGGATACTTCAACAGAGTTGCGAGTTGGGCTAGCTGGAACAAATCATTCATAATGGTACTGAGCGCAAACGCAAGCGGCTGTGTCCTAGTTCTCTCGCCCCTTGTCTCATGTTTGTGCTCACGAGTCGGTACCATTGTGAATACTACATTATATCCGGAATTTCTTTCTGTTGAGGTTTAGCTCTACTTTCTTACCAATGAACCTGCCTTCTCTTATTTAGACTTCTCTACCATGCATGCACTTCCTTTGTTCTGTTTGTGTCTAAAATAATGTTCGGTCGCTGTGTCCAGAAAAATTGGTGGTGCACTGCAGAGCATGACGTCACAAGTTTGATGTGCCAGTGCCATTAGGCTCCAGCTAATGCTCTAACCAATAAGTCGTGATCACACACCCACTTCACTCATGCCAAAGCTACCTCTTTGAGATGTTTGGGATGTGCATCAGATACCATTAGTTTAGATTCTCCCCTCGCGACAGCTAAAAAAGGGTTGTTTAGGGGATCTAAGTACAGTACTCACGGATTCAAACGCGACATCTAATTTTTTAGTATAACAACTTGTATGCGCAATTGCTAGAGATAACCATGCCATGTCTCGACGAATGTGGTCTGCAAAGATAATGTCGACTCTGATCTACATGTTCGAGTCGCAATCACGCCGATATGACCCAAACTGAAGACGGTAGAAACGAAAACGTGCATTACTTAGCCCTAAATTGTCCTATTTCAATCCGTGAGTACTGTACGTGTTGACCCTTCCATGAAATTGTTCATTTTAAAGACGATAGTCTTTCTTGGGGAACTTAAACGCAGAAATTTTGGTCTGTCTTTCTGTCTTTCTGTTTGTCGGCACGTCCCTCGATTCAGCCACTCGGCCAAAGTTGAACCACTTGCACAAGGGCCAGCCATCGTGAACGGCTCACTAGGTTCATACTTGTCTACATGGTTGTTCAAAAAGCAAACATTACGCATATCTGAGGTGCAACATCACTAGATAAGTATTAGGTGGTGTGTTCCTTTAATAGAAAATACATAGATACGTAATTCTAGAGACCCTAGTTTCTTAAGCTGCGCTGAAAATGCGACTGCGCCGAAACTTGGCTTCCACTGTGCCCTCTGCGCGAGCTCATTGTTGTGTTTCGGTTTCAGTTCAGTATTGCACTGTACGAGTGCCATGGGGCGCCGCTCTGGCATTCCTGCTTTACCCAGGCGACGTGAATATAAAAGAGTGTGTGGAGAGTACTCGTTGAGTGCGGACGTTTCTTCTGCTTCGGGGCTTCGCGCCAAACCGCGTGTTCGGGCTGGCTGGCGTCCCCGCCGGTCGCGTTGGTCACCGCCGGTCTTGCCTGCTGCTGCGCTGGGACTACCAGCCCGCAACACAGCATTCACGTTTCCCGACGTATTGCCAGAGGGCGTTCATATCTCACGCAGCGCCTCTTCTATCGTCTTTACACGACATTTGCAGCGAAGCATGCAGATACGCGGCCAATTTTTTGTTTTCAGAGGTGATACACCCCCACTGCCATGTTCCTTTCCTCGTAGAAGGGGCCACGACACCCAATTTTCGATCATAATCTGTGTTATGTGGTTTAATCATTGTACCTTCAGAAACAAGCTGGCGGAATTTTAGCGCATTTGGTGGAACACTTAATTTATAATAGAATGTTTTTATAGACGCGCGAACAGCCAGAGAGTTGGGCAACACTGACACACCCACGAGCCGTTGTGTAACAAGCTGCTTGCTTTGCGAGTGACTGCATTCCAGCGAACGATTTTTTTCCGTGGTCAGCTGCACGTGCAATGGATCTATTTCAGCCTCGTTCAGCATGGCACTGAAATTGAATGATTTGCAGTGGCTGAAACTTTGGTAGAAGACGACGGCTCCGCTTCATACAGCACGTGACGCCACAGACACCATGGCAAAATGGCGATTGCTGGCGGTAGGCAGGGTTTTAAAGCCGTTGACTTCTAGGGCTCATTGTGCACTGGAATAATCTTTTACAGTCCATTTTTTTATATATGTACAGGCACAATAGACCCTCTAATTCTATTTTTTTGCTGAAAACTGCAATTTTTTCGGTGACTGTGTCATGGCCCCCTTTAACTACGAAACAAATGCACCGGTTTACAGTAGACTGTTTAAACGGAAATCTCTTAAATGGAACAGCTGGCTCTGATATGATTTGGTTCGTACTTGTATTCTGCAGCCCTGTTCATCTATCAGCAAAAGTAAGTCCTGTTAAATGGAACACATTTTCCTAGTCCCTTGAGGTTCCGTTTAACGAGAGTCCACTGTATTTTTTGTTTTAAAGGAGGGTATAAAAATAGCACGGGCAATGGCAAATCTACCCTTGGTGTATGCTTCACATCCCTAGAGTAATAAACCACACAGCAGCCTCAGAAGCACTGCTGTTCTCAGCACTACACGCATGCTTCAACTCTGGCTCTACTGGGCCATAGCGTCAGAATTTCGTGCATTCAAAGTTTCCTCTTCCATCCTTGGCAAGCCCTCATATTCTAGGTCCGATCTTGACTTGTGTTTGTATGTGACCGCTTCGATCAACGGTCAAAAGAAGTGCTTATGAACATACAACAAAGGGCAGAAGTATGCACGAGTGATGGCATTGTGTTACGACACGAATACTTGAATGGAGAACTGTTAGTCTGTGAACAACCCCTTCCACCTGCCTATGCGCAGTGCAGCAACGCCCATGTGGCGCGATCAACAGCTGACAACAAAAATTCAGACTGGCAAAACGCAGAGGGACGAGATAACATACTAAACAACAGATGGCAAAGACACCGCAGAGCTCCCTGGCCTTGAGTTAGTGCACTTGTCCAAGTGGAGCACATACTTGGAAAGGTGTGAAAGGACAACCACAGAAGAAGGGCAGAAAAACAGGACGACGTGGTCAGGATAGCGCGTCGTCCTGTTTTTTCGCCTTCTTTCATGGTTGTTTTTTCACGCCTTCTCAAGTATGAATCCGAACGAACCAGCTCGCCCAGTTTTCTGTCATGCAAGTGGAGAACATAGAAGTGCATCAGTGATATGGCAGTATAGAAGGGCAGATATCAGTGACGCTTAAAGGGACACTAAAGAGAAAAACGATCTTTCTTGTATTATAGTAAACTGCTCTTTCACGATACCGAAATCACCACACTTGCCTCGAGAAAACGCTCGGTAAACGAGAAAACGTGCAAAACGAGAATGTGGGTGGCGACGCCATCTTTATATTCCTGCCCCAGTCACCATGACGTGATAGATTTTGATGGCGTCTACTAATGCCTACATAGTTCCTAATCGGTAAAAATTAAGTACATTGTCTTGTGAGGGGGCCGTAGACTGAGCATGCCAAGTTTCAGGAAATTTCGTTGAGCCAATGTCGCCAAAACATGAAAGGTACACTTTGAAATTCTTGATGTCACACGCGGAGATTTCGATGTGAAATATAAAAATGAGACTTTGCCCTTTCTCCTCTATCAATGAACCTACTACAGTAGACTCCTGTTAAACGAAAGCTGAAGGGACCAGGAAAATGTTTCATTTAACAGGAGTTTCGTTTACTGAGAGATGAAAAGGGGTGCAGAATTCAAGCACAAAACCAATCATGTTAGAGGCAGTTGTTCCATTTAAGCAGCAATTTCATTTAAGAGAGTTTCGTTTATTGAGAGTCTACTGTATAGTGGAAATAATATCATTAAAGCTTTCAATGTACAATTTATCAGTCTAAACCAATTCATTATCTAGTCCTCTGCGGTGATACAGTGGCTATGGTGCTTGGCTGCTGTCGTGAAGGTTGCAGGTCCGATCCTGTCCGTGGCGGTCGCATTTTGATGGAGGCGAAATGCTAGCCCTCCACTACGGCATCCCTCATAATCATATCGTGGTTTTGGCGCGTAAAGCCTCAGATATTACTATTTATTGAAATTTATCTGGTCACCCACTAAAACAAGCCTTATAGTCGCATGGGGCTTAAAAGGCATGTTAAACTCCTTGTTTAATTCTTTTTCTTTTACATTTCCCTGATGTCTTGCATAGTGAGGGCATGATCTTTGCAGTGATGAATTATGAATCTTCGTCAGTGCACTTCTTGAATCTTGCTAATGGGCATCAGTAAAAGCCAAAGTTTAGCAGTTTAGCTCATTACTTCGATGCAGGTCACTGATGCTCTGTTCTAAAAAGACACTTCTTGCCAGCGCTTATTGAAATTTTTCATAGGTTCTAGACTCTTTGGTTTCTCTGAAGATACAAACTCTGCAGTCTGCACTGTGGCACGTCTTACGCAGGATGTTATCTTCCTCTCTCGATTGTGATTAAATTCTGCTCGTTTGTGAAGATGCGAAGCTTTCCATGACCTACGACTCGGGTAGCTGTTGCTTGGTGTAGTTAAAAGAAAACACCATGACCTCTCGAAGCTAGGTGGGCGGCTTATGCACCACAACACTGCTCCTGCTCACATAGTGCTGTGGTGCAAAACTTCCTGACAAACACGGGACGACAGTGCTACATGACCACTTACTCCTCTTTCGGCTCTCTGCATTATCCGGCTTACGGCTTCATATCTAAAAGAACAAAAGGAAAACGTAAACGAAAGCACTTTCAAGATGTTGGAGACACATTCGAGAAAATGATGGAGCCATTGAAGGTCACGAGTTTGCAAGAACTGAAAAACACTTTTGAATGATGGATATAAAGTGCTGCATTTCGTTAAAGTGCGACAAGGACGACGAAAATGCTGAGGCACACAACGATGGGACCCAGCCTTGACTATCGTCTGAAATTTTTATTGAAGAAATATGTTCTTATACGGAAGGCCAAAGTTACGCACCTGCGCAAGGTAATTGTGACATACATTCTTGCATACATGAAATGCAGAAAAAGGTGAGCAGGGGTTCCCACGTGTCATTCCTTTCGCTGCTATCTCGTAATCAAGGAGGGTGATAGACGGCCAGCTTATGCACGTGTCGTCATTCCGCCTGCGTGGAAGTTCGGCCTTCCGTTTAAGAACGTGTTTCAAAATTTCAGTCGATAGTCAGCACTGTGTCCGTTGTTTGTGTGCCTTAGTTTTTCCACCTTTGTTGCTCTGTAATAAACTACAAATTTACAGTGAGCTGGGCTAGTTGGACTGGTTTAACCAGTACCAACTAGCCCAGTGAACTGTACTCCTAAACATAAAAGTGGTTGGACAAGTTTACTGCATTTATGAAACAGTAATTTGAATATGGCTAATACGTCCGATAGTATGTAATAAAAAAAGACATGTCTTGTTTTTCCTGGGTCACTTCTCAGGTCGCCTTCTGTTCCCAGTAAGAGATGGCCTGGCAGCATCCAAGGCAATTGCTGTGATACAATATACATTGTGGTCATGTCCTTGCGCCAAAGCATCTATCAACTTCATTCATATCCTGTCCCTCTCCATGTTTTCTGTAACGGCAAAGGCTTGGCCTCTCCCCTGTTATACCAGCGTCCAGTGTCTTGACCACGTCCTGTGTAAACCTAAGTACCTGGGTGTGTATGAGTCCCAATTCCATGCCATGGCAGCTGCACTACGACAGAGATGACATGCAAAAACATCTTTGTGCATCTGTGAAATTGAGTACCCTCGGCCTTCGAGGCTTGGAATTGTTTGTCAGCAAAGGGTTTCCACTCCTCTGCCATCATTCACACTGTTTTACCATTGTCGCCATTCTTGTGATGTCGTAGCTGCTGTGACGTTGCCGCTGTTTCTTTGCTGGGAAAAGGGAAGCACTTCCTTGACTGCAGTGTTTACTCGTGAGCACATGGAAATGATTCAATGAATATATGTTTCGTTCTGCTGTTCCTTTTTTTTTCCAGACACTCTCTATCTCCATGCTGCTTCGGTACTCTCACCACCAAATATTTGTCTTCATAGGTAAGTTTCTGCACAGATTGAGATCTTTGTTTTTTAACAATGAAGTTGTTCTTAGTCGACCGTTTGCTGGCGCCATCGTAACGCTTAGCACTGGAGGCAGGCATGTCATGCACAGCCGCAGCACTTGCAGCGCTGCTTGCGTTCCAGAGCAGCAGTCGTGATAGTGATACGCATTTTGGGCGAATGGAATGGGCCACGGCTGCACTGGAACGCTACCATACATTTCCAGCACGGCCGTGAATGAGCATATTGTCGCGCTGTATCCACTGGCTTAACCTGAAGAACAAAGAAACGACAAAGAAATCCTTAGTGAAAACTGGTCAGTACACAGCTGTCTGCAAGGGTGGGAAGGCGATCCCATAGCTTAACATAGAGTGTCAAGTAAAGAGCAATGATACCACACATAAGTACTTAGAAAAGACTTGCAAAACATATATATGCTTAAAAAGACTCACAACGAAAGACATAGCATAGAAAGGCAATAGCCCGATGAAAGGGGGTGTCAGCCTCGCTGTTTCGACGGATTTTATAGGTTGGAGCTGGCTGCATTTTTTTTTTTTTCGGGCATTGTTTCTTGTGAACATGTACACCTGTTACTTCACACTCATGCATTTCTATATGAAGCAAACCGGCAACAGAGAAATCTTTTGGGTGGTCTGGTTTTCTTCTTTCTTTGCCGCAAACGATGGTGGAGTGAATTTAACCAACTTCAGTGTTTCACTGACATAAGTTCGTGCATCGGTCCAGATCATTTGTTTCAGGCCATATAGGCAGTTTTTCATGGACGTAGATGACAACTTTCCCAGGCTCGTGCACGTCTGTAAGAAGTGATCTAGTTATCAAAAGCAAAGAAGTCCCTTTGAGTGGCACGATTTTTCTTTTTTTATTTTCTTCACAAATACCGTATTTACCCGAATGTAACACGAGTTTTTTTTTCCAAATTTTTGCGCCCTAAAGTCGACCCTCGCGTTGTAATCGAATATCGAAATATACCTATTTTTTCTTCCTGGACGCAATGAAAGTCACTCCTCGCTTTACAATCGTGGTCGCGTTACAATCGAGTAAATACGGTAATATAGCAGAGTGGAATCAGTGCTGCATGGCAAGCTGTTGTTCTACCATAGTGCCACCCCACTGCTATTTTTTCATTACCGTAAAATGCCGAGCAAGCGCCCCCACCCGGGCAAGTGCGCCCCCCTCTCTTTTTTCAGGAGATCTGAAATAAACGCCAATGACTGAGCAAGCGCCCCCTCCCCTTCCTCCACTGTGGCCACTCTTTTCTCAAGACGAGCATCGCTTGTGTAAAAAGAACCACAAGAATGAGTACACTGAATGCGTATCTAATGTTGTTTATGAAATTCCGTTGTCATGTGGCCGGTCGTATATTGGTCATACCGCTCGGTGCTTCAATGATTTGACATTGACGAGGGGGAATAAAAACAATAAATAAATAAAGCATTTCATTAAAAACATGGATAGGCAATTTTTTAAATCTTTAGCGGCTATCCCGCCGCCATCTTGGAATTTCGGTTCGCGACCGAGCAAGAGCCCTCCCCTTCAAATCTGGTCGGATTATCCTTCACCGTAGGGGATGCGCTTGCTCGGCATTTTACAGTAATGCATAGGAATACTATTGCCATCAAAACTTGTCAGCTGCTGCAATGGAATTCATCACTTTAGAATTGCACTTACATGCACAAAACACATAATTTCACACAGTCCTCTTGAAACTGTTTCGGAAAAAAACCATATACAGGTGTTATATAGTGCACGGAGTCGTGTTAACACATGTAATATTGTGCGGCAGAAGCGTAGAATTGCACCTGCTGTCACACCATGTGAACTTCGCAGCGAGTGGGGGGTTTGAAGGCTCGACCATTGCAAAGCACTCGGACATAATATGCATCGCCATCAGCAACTGCATCGACAAAGTGTGCAGCTGTGTAAGTGTGCGTATCGATGCGTAGTGGGTACTTCACTAATTCGCAAAGCAATGAATTGTGGCGTAGTAGTGGCTTCTTCGCAACTTTACTCACAGTAGCCATTCTAGGCTAGTTTAAAATGGCCAGTGTTACGCGTACGCACGTTCCTGTCCTTGTGACACGGTTGAGGTGCCCTCTGAGAAGCCGAGCCTGGCTAGCGAATGAGAAGGCGATGTGAACGGAGCCCAATTACACTGTTACATTCTACTCTTCTAGACGAAGCTCAAGTATCCTCCAAGTTTTTTCTCTCTGTTTATATTTTACGTTTGTAAAATTATGCTAGTTATTCATCGTACTGCCATATTCACACAGCTTTCGACTTCATATCCACAGTATTTTATGAATAAACAGTGCGAGCGCTAAATGCATGCACTGTCGTTTTGGTTTCCCACTAGAGTCGTGCAAGTTTTTTACTCCACGTTACTGACGGCGTTAACTATGTTTGGTTTATCGGACTGTGAAATCTGTTTCCTCTTACGTCCAGCCATTTCGCATAAGTGCGCACCCAAGCCCTGTCACTGGTCATGCAAAGATGAAAATGACCGCAGCAGGCCACTTCTAAACGTCGCTGGATTGGCTCGGCCACACCAGTGACTTGTCTCACGGCAGCAATGTTACCAGACATACTAGTTTTTTCCCGTCTAAGTGAAAAGAAAAACATATCGAGTGTCGGCATCGCATAACTTCGTTGTTTACGCTCCAAACAATTCCAAACTATTCTTGACCTCAATTTAGTCTGTTTTAGCCGTTAGTCGACTATAGCCGGGTCCATTATGAGCGGAGTGAATGCTATTTAAGACTTTGTGGCCCGAAACCTCTACCCACCTTCTGTACATTCCGGTCCGAAACTAAAGAAACCAAGCTCAAGTAAAAGAAGTCTACTTACTCTTTTAGATATGGCGCATAATGCATTGAGAAACCACGCGTGAATGAACCACAAGAGACCTTGTCAAGCAGTGCCTGACGACGGACCGCAAAGGGTTAAAATGCATTATGACCAAACAAATCTATTAGTATGGGTAACCGGAAGTCTGTGTTGCCAGATCCGTTGTAATGAGCGTAGACTGTACTCCTTGCATGCGTAAAGTAAGTGCATGCTCAAATTATAATTACCACATTCTAAAGGCATAAATTGGTAAACCATGCTGTTGTGTTCTTGCTATACTGTACGCTTTTTCACATCAACATGGAATTTACATTTGCTCGTATATTCCTGTCCCAAAGATTTCAACGTTTAAAGTGACACTAAAGAGCGAAATGATTTTTCTCATATTAGTAAAGTACTTACGATACCAGAAACATCACGCTTGCTGCAAGAAGACTCTTAGTAAGCGAGAAAATGCGCAAAAAGAAAATGTTGGCGGCGATGCCACCTTGAAGTTTCCGCACCATTCGCCGTGACGTCACATGTTTTCACAGTGCCTACTAGGGACTACATAGTTCCTAATCAGTGAAAATGAAGTACATTGTCCTCTGAGGGGGCCATAGACTTAACATACCAAGTTTGGGGTAATTTTGTTGAGCCAATGGCGCCAAAATACGATAAATAAACTTTGAAATCTGTGACGTCACACGGAGAGATTTCGGCGTGAAATTTAAAGGGGTCATGAAGCACCCCTTGGGCTGATTGAAAAAACACATCCTGCGGAAAGCTGACACGGCTATGAACTGCTCTGCCAAATATTACAGTCGTGCGCGCCGCGTAATGGCCACAAGCGGAGCGCGAAGTTGCCGTTTCCCCAGGCACCCTCTTTTCAAACAGAGGCCGGTTCTCACTCTCGTCGGTGGGCGGGGCGTCTGTCTGCTGTACGTCGCAAAGACATAGCATGCTTATTGGCCGATAGCCGACGTAAATCGAGAGCGGCGTTCGGATCAGATGCGCTTCTTGCCGCGGAATGCCGCCACTTGCCGGCGCCGCACTCGCGCAAGCGAATCACAGCGGGAGAGCGATCGCGTTTCATGACGCGCGCTGGCGTAACTTCTTTCCCCCATGCCATCCCTCCCTGTCTAGCTTCCAGTGCGCTCGTCGGCACGAGAAAAGAGAGAAAGCACTGGGAGCGTGCGCCAAACCCCCGTAACTCCGCTGATTCTTGAGGGATTCGAGAAATTTTTGCGGCAATCGATTCGGGAGGCAGTACACTCCGATACTGAGGCCATTAGATCATTACTTGGAAAAGTGGTTCATGACCCCTTTAAAAATGAAACTTTGAACTTGATTTTCTCCTCTATTAATAAACCTACGATGGCAAAATTAACGACATTAGAGTTCTCGGAGCACAATTTGTCGATCTAAACCGATTCATTGTTTCTCTTTAGTGTCCCTTCAAGTTCATAGAGGAAACATGGGTTATACACCAATGTTTCCTCGTAATTCAATTTTATGGCTGTGAAAAACTTGTTGCCGCCAACAGACGTTGCACTTCAGCAGAACCAAGCAGTGGGAGTGGCGGTACTAGCAGAACACGCGTAACGAGGTGGTTCCCGGAGCTTTCTTCCGAGTTGACAATTGGGCGTGCTTATTATAAGATGTGCGAGTTACATGCAAAAGCGTATTGACACATAAGTCTTTACATGATTCGGTTATAATCACCATGGTCATAGTAGATACATATTTTCAGTAGCATAGGTGTGTACAACATCACTTGGGCGCAACTACAGTGAAGGTGCCATTCACTGCTGCAGGACATCTGTCGCCTTTCCTCTCGTAACATAACGTCAGGTGCGCAGCGTATATATGACTACATCTTAAGTGCTCTGGAACTAAAGCTACAAGTCCAAACATTTTCACTGCCCCAAGTCGGGCA
Organism: Rhipicephalus sanguineus; assembly: GCF_013339695.2. Classification (NCBI taxonomy): domain Eukaryota; kingdom Metazoa; phylum Arthropoda; class Arachnida; order Ixodida; family Ixodidae; genus Rhipicephalus; species Rhipicephalus sanguineus. The sequence goes on along the minus strand of NC_051184.2, from coordinate 47,194,067 downwards.
TGGAAGCGTAATAGCTACTCCATTAGTAAGGCTTTGGCAATGTGCGTTAGTACAAACGTGTAATTGTTTAGGGCCTGCAACAGATGATCTTTAGTATATTTAAATGGAACATGTCCTATTAACTGCACATGAACCATTCGACATTCCTCTTGCATGTATAACTTTTCCTTCCCCCGCTGTTTGGGCAGACAGCATTCAGTGAAGTGAATATGTCCAGCTCGTAAAAGAACTGACAGTTGGGCAAGTTGGTACTGATTCATCATACAGTGTACAACGCTAGGCAAGGACGAAGAAGAGACCGAGTGCAACATTTTGTGCTCGTGTTGTTTCCATCTCTTCTTCGTTTTTGTTTAGTATTGCCAGTGACTCTGGTATTGCGCATTAAATGAAGGATGTCCAGATAGTAGTGAGCGAACTGCATTATTTTAGCAGCTGCCTCTATCTCATCTTTAGCAGTGCTTTGGCAATTTGCTTGTCAGTTGTTGTAATATCATCCACCAATAAGAAAATATTGACAGTGGGTGTGCAAGGGAGATCAGAATCTGAAGCCAGTGCATAGACTGATCACTAATATTAAACATGTCTCACCAGAAAAGCGAGGGTTTGACTGCATATCTCGCTCGATAGCAGCTGTTTCTTCATGTTTATGTTTGATTCAATCTGGATCAGTGTAATAGATTCGGTCTCTGCTAGGTCATTACTGAATGTGTCACTGCTCCATTGGACAAGTTATATCGCTCAATGGCTGCATACTTCATATAAGACCATACCAGCTTTCACGCCACCTCTGAATTATTGCGAGGGTCGCAGTAACCGGTGAACAGCAGGTTTGGGAGCAATTTTAAGCATTAAACATGAAGGTTTGTGAGGTCGCGCCGCCTATCGCGGACTAAAGGAAGTTTGCGGTTAAACGCTTCGGCTGGACGTCGACAGATGTCGCTACGTGACTGCGTTCATTTTAATCTGAGAACTCATTTGTTTCATACGGTTACGGTAAAATAGGGATATCATGATCATCATTATCGCGTACTGGTTTCAACTCTGTGATGATGGTCTTCCTAATGTTGTTGCGCGCTTGCGACCTGCGTTTTATCAGAGGTTTTATCTTTACATTGGAAACGCATCTTATCGCACCGCTAACGGGCGCTGGATTGCCGCGTTGTTCATGGCTTAGCGATTGCATGTTCCAAGAAATGTCAATACGTAATTATCTGCAGGCTAATTAAAGTGATGTAGCCTTCGTAGGTAAGGCGCAGACAACAAAGGATCACACCTTCGGCACTCTGCCATTGGTAATCGCGGGTCATATCGTGCAGACCTACTGTCTGTTGCTATGTGCGCACTATTTCAGCCGCTTATTTTCGATAAGAAACGGAAGTTCAAGTCGAGTTAGCTTTATCACAGGTTAGATGTTCACTTTAACGATGAACGGTACTTTCGTCGGGGTGCAAAAACGGTAATTTTATCAGTTAACGTGGCACTCCGTAGAGATGTGCTATATGTTATCACGCCAATGACCTTCCCCAATAGTAGTAGTAGTCGTCGTCGTCGTCGTCGTCGTCGTCGTAGTAGTAGTAGTAGTAGTAGTAGTAGTAGTAGTAGTAGTAGTAGTAGTAGTAATGATAATAATGAACACTTTTTTATGCGATAGGATGCTTGGTAAAGGAGAAGCACGCGATCGAAAAGCACGGGTGGCGACGCCGCACCTTGAAGCTCCTGCACCGAGTTTCCGTGACTTGGTGCATTGATTGGCTCTTACGTAATTAAAGGGATACTGGAACGAAGAAAAAAACGATTTGTCTCGTATTAGTAAATTACCCTTTCACTACACCGAAAGCACTATACTCTTGCCGTGACGAGACTTTCTTTGCAAAAGAAAAAGAAAACAACAGAAAAGCAAGTGATAAGGAAATACAGGTGGCGACGTCGCCGTGAGGTTCTCGCATCAACTCGTTGTGACGTCATAGATTTTGACGACGCCAGCTGCTGGTGCCCACATTATCATTTACGGCTAAAATTGAAACTACATTGTGATTTAAGTGGGCCAGAGACTTAACGCAGCAAGTTTCGTGAGATTTCATTGGCGGGCAAAATATGAAAAAAAAAAAAAAACGATTGAAATCCGTGACGTCACACCCACGCTCATGGGCTGAGGTTTCGGCGCGAAATTAATAAAAAATGTACATTTATCTTCTGGTGATAAAGCTATGACGGCAGGTTAATGACAATAGAGTTTTCAACGAATATCTGTCAGTGGCGTAGACAAGGGGTTGGTGGGTTCATAACCCCCCCCCCCCTCCCCTCCAAATTGTTTTAGATTTTGTAGCTGACATATACGCCCACACACAAATACGCACACGAACATGCATGAAGAGGTCATCCCCCCCACCCCCTCCATCCGCAAAAAAATGTTATGACTACGCCCCCGATATCAGTGTAAAGTGATTTGGAGTTTCACTTCAGGGTCCGAAAAACAATCGCTTTGGAACTTTGTGTGGCTGAACGGTGCCTTCCAAAGTATATCGTTGCGCATTCCATGGTAGTAAGTTGATTATCATGGAAGACAGTGAGGCCTTCATTCGTTTGCCGACAGGCCAATACGACGGGCGAATGAAGTGGTACAAAACCCTACGTGATCTACGTCACTGATGACGTCACGTTAGCCAAAGGTGCGCCGATCCCGGTGGTCGTGGTACACCGCGTGAGGTGCGGAAAACTTCCGGGGGTGGTGGTGGGGGGAGGGGAGGAACAATGCAATCGACTGAAAACGCCGAGGTAGCTTAATACGTGTATCTCACAGTGCGGCTCACCATGTCTTGCGAGAAGTGTTGTCCCCGATTGTTTAACTTAAATTGAAGGCGCCTAAACCGCTCCAAGCTCACAGACGAGAGAGTGGGTGCTCTCTCGCCTTCACTGCCCTTCCTACGGAACGAGGTGGACGTAAAACACGTGGACAACGTCTGCAGTAAGCGTTGAGCCTAAGCCTATCAGTATTTCGCGCTTTTTGGCTTCACACTGTTAGCCCCACTTTCGCAGTCGAAAAGGCACAAAAGGAAGTGAGATCAGTTCATCGTTCAGGATAGACATGCGAGACAAGGCAGAACGAGATTGCGACTGCATGGCAAAGCAGGGTAGGAAAGAATTCACAACATATATATCCCTCGTATATGGACCAATCGAGAGCTTGCTTCCTCATGACGTCACGAGAACAAACTGTTGTCGTCACGAATTGTGCCGAAAAGGCAAGAAATGCCAGGAGAGAGTAACGCGCTCTTTCTTTGTGTATTTTCAGAGGTTGCTTGGGGAGCGTTTAACGCACTACCAAGTGTGCAGCGGGCTTTCGCCTCCAGGTGTTGCAGAGAGTGCAACAGGATGCTGCCGAACTTTCTTGCCTTAAAGGGGCTGTGCAACCCTATTCGATCGGTAGTCGAGGCTCCTGAGAACATGTGAGCCAAACATTATAGCGCAGCTCGCGGCCTGGAATATACAATGAATACTACTCAGTCAGCTAGAAATCGCTCACTCCTCTCTCGGGATTCCGCGATGTGCCCGCTCGCTCGCTCGCGAAGAAAAAAGAAATAGAAAAGGAAGTGCTCAAGGTCATGATGTGCGCTGACGAGAGGACATAGCTTTTTGCCCCCTTTGTACTCCCCCCCCCCTCCCCCGCTTAGCTTTCATAGCGCTCGCTTGTACGAAAGGAGAGAGACAGCGCTGAAAGCGCTCGACAAATCTCTGTAACTCCGCTCGTACTTGACAGAGTCTAAAGATTCTTGCGGCAGTTGATTCGCGAAGAAATAAGGGCCCCTTTACCAAAACGCACGCTACTTCGCGGCGGGTGTCAAATTTCGGCGGCGGCATATTCGCTAACGCGTTGTCTTTGGAGACAGTCTTTATTGGAGACGCGTCTGTAATTGCAGTTGGCCGAGGCGTCGCTTGATGTCGCTACCATCGTCCGGCAACCCGGTATTCCGCTAATGCCCTCGCGTACATGGGAGTACCGAACAACCATCAGAATAGAAGTTCTTAGCGTTTTTACTCTGTCCGGTATTCCGCTATACGCAAAATGCTTTGCGCATAGCAGAATACCGGGTGTGAACTGCGCAAGCGCGCGCCCTAAAAACATGTCCGCACCGCCGAAAGCGGTTGCCGTCCACCTCGAATCTATCAAGTGGCACCTCGAATCGCTCTGTATCTCGTTAGCTCCGAAGTGATGCTTTTATTTGCTTTAGATTCATGTCCTCACGCTTTGACAGCAAGATATTCGTGTCGATTCAACACCAATTTCAAGAGCCATACTCAAATAATCGATCCAGTATGTTTAGCGAGTGACGATAGGCGCTTCCGGAATCTCGGAGTACATAGGTTACGCGTTTGTTAGTCGTTTTTTACTCTCCACAGCTGGGCGCCACTTTACGTGGCGGCAGTTATGGCAGACACTATCCGCTATTACGCTACGCCTTTGCCATAGCAGAGGATTTTAGTCTGTCCGGCACACCGCTATACGCAAAATGCTTTGCGTGTACAGGAATACCGGGTGTGAACTGCGCATGCGCACGCCCGGTAAACATGGCCGCGCCGCCGATAGCGATTGCCGTCCGCCTCGAATCTATCAAGCGGCCGTCGCGCGCTCTGTCGCTCGTTATCTCTGAACTGATGATTTTATTTGCTTTAGGTTCACGTCCTTAAGCTTCGACAGCGAGGTATTCGTGTCGATTCGGCACCGTTTTCGAGAGCCATACTCAAATACTAATCAATGATGTAGGCTTAGCGAGTGACAATCCCGGAATCTCAAAGGTCATACATTATGTGTTTGTTAGTTGTTTTTATCCGCAACTTGACGTGGCGGCAGCTAAGGCACACGCTATCTGGTAATGCGCTACGCCTTGGCTTTACCGGAATACCGGACAGACTAAAATCCACTAGTGGCATATCGGACAGACTAAAACGCTCTTTTAGCTTGTACGGTTCTCTGGTATACGCAGAGGGGTTTACGGAATGTCGTTACCGGACGATGGTATCGACATCTTGTGACGTTTCGTGCAACCATAATTACATACGCGTTTATTTGTTTGCACTGCGTGTCCATGAGGAAAATCAATGTTCAAAAGGCAGCTCGTTCGGAATTACGCCGCTGCCGATAATTTACACGCGCCGACTAGTAGAATGCGTTAGGTTTTTGCAATATCAATTCTGTGCTTGGCAGTTTCATCTGGGCCGTTACTTTTTCCGCCTCCCTCTTCGTTTCCCCCCCCCCCCCCCTTAGGAATCGTGTGCACTGGGCGTACAGCCAAAGTCGTAAAATCGTCTTCATCGACTCCTATCACGTATGTGATAGTCTTCCGATGGCCGTTCGGAAACGACGTTGTCGGCTCTCCCGGTTTTCCCCCATTTTTGGTGTCCCCCGTTCAGGGTGACTCTTCCCTTATTCCGATTGCGCATTGGAGTGCCATTGTGTGTGTGTGTTCGGTGGCTGGAACGCAACACGGTTCACGTGACTCGGCGAGGGATTCTCCGCGCTAAAAGCGCGGCCACCTCGCGCTCTATCCAGGGGAGGCGATTGGGGAACAGGAGGCGAGGTATATCGTGGCAGAGAGGGGAGAGGCTGGGAAGAGGCTCGGAGAGTAGTTGGGAGGAGAAGGCTTACCTTGGCTCGGGAAAGTGCAGTCTGGGAGGGATTGTTGAAGAGAGGAGGAGGAAGTAGAGGGTGTGCGCGTTCTACTTCCTGTCTGACTTCCGGTTGCGGGCTTTTCGAAAGGATCACCAGCGCGCCGGAGCTATCCGATGGCGGCTCCTTCCTTTCTTTCTTCCCTCTTTTTGCGTGCCACTCGTCGAAGACCTAGTTCCGGGGGCAGGAAATTAAGATGGGGAAAAAAAGGGGGAAGGAGAAGGGATGCAGTCAACGTGTGTGTATGTGTGTGTGTGTGTGTGCTTGTGTGTGTATGTCGCGGTGCCTGACGGAGGCGGAAATGCCCCGGATTGTATTGGCCGGGTACAGATTTTTCGTGGACCTTGGCCACCCCCCTCTCCGCCATCCTTTCCCCCTCCACCTTAGCTCACCCCCGCAGTACACCTCCTCTCCCCCACCTTCCTGCCCATCTAACCACGTGACCCGGGCTTCAGTTTTCACTCTGTGTACGCAACTGTGTCGTGGGGCTGCCGGCGGGCGACGCGTATCCGAAAACCTTCCTTCTCAGCGGCGCTAGAGGAGCCTCGCTCGAGCACGTCGCCTTTCGGTCGCTTTTAGTGTTATTAATCTCCTGATCCAGGCTGCTCCCCCCCCTCTCCGCCGGCTCCCCACCCACCTCACATTAATTTCTTTCTTGCGCGTTTGCGGCCACTGTTGAAAGTGATAAGCTCACTGTCTTGTCCACACTTTCGATCCTTTATCGTTTTGTGTGTTAAGATGACGCCGATAGCTTTATCTGTTTAATTCCCGTTCTTTCCGATACAGTGGACGCTGTATGAATAGAGAGCCGCACACGGCGTGCCCATCACTAAGCAGAATAAAGAGCGCTTCGTTTCCTGCGCTCTGTATTCTGCTTAGTGATGACCAGCTAACACGCCCAAACCCTATCCCTAGCGCTGGTCCCACCGTCCCGTCGTTAGCGCTCGTCCCGTCGTCTTCTTGTCCTGCGTTCGTTTTTTAGATGCGAAGCAGCTCTTTGACTCACGTGTGTAACGCCGTACGTTACGTGCGTCCGTACCAATGCGCCGCAACGCGTTCCCCTTGCCGTAGGTGTTGAAGCGTTGCCAAGTAGGTCACGCCACAGCTTTGCGTTGACGTCACGCTCCCCTCGCACGCTTCCCTCGCAGGTGCTCGTTGACGTCACTCTTTCCCTCACCCGCAGCATGCTCGCCGTAGCGCCCGCAGCTGCCGGCTGCTCCGCCCGCTCGCAACACCTCTGAACGTGTCACTTCTCTCTCGCTTCACCCGTGTAGTCAAGGCGAAACGCGCGCCTGCTCCGGTCCAGCGCCCGTGTCTCTCGACTCTGAAGAAACAACGACTACGAAGTCTTGCCAAACGCTTTAATGAAACTTAAAACGAAACCCAACCCGCCTCCCGTGTCTTTGCGTTTCAAACAAACGTTTACTCGAGTAAACGCTACACCGAGTTTCGCTTCAAACCGTTCTTCCAGCACCCGCGTCGACGCCCGTTTCAACCGGGTCAACGCCGTGCGCACCGCTGCTGCTTCGCATCCCACCAGGGTTCCCTTCGGGGAGATGATGTTCAAGTTTTCTGCGCTCTGTATTCTGCTTAGTGATGACCGAGCAACACGCCCAGACCCTATCCTCTCTGACGCGCCTATCAAGTTTGCCAATCTGTTCACTTGTTATTTCGCCTTGTGTGTTTTAATTTTTTAAATGCGAAGCATTTCTTAGCGAACCTCTGGCACTTTGAGCGTTTCTATCTACGTATCTATCTATCTATCTATCTATCTATCTAGCCGCCTACGTCTGGGTGCTCTCATGATCGCCTCCTTAACTTGGTGTAGCCCAAAATTTGCGTGGGAGGGTAAGATGATTTGACGAATATGATTGCCGGGTCATGACATGAATAACGGTAAAATCCTGTCGTGTACGTCGTCAAACCCTTTTCACTAGACACGTGTGGCACATACCCGTTTACCACGGGCCGCGGTGTACGGGTATGCGCCACAGGTGATTGACAGTTTATGTCCACCCAGAAACGGCGAAAACAGACATTGGTAACTTAAATGCTAGAGAGTTAAGTAAAACCAACATCGGCAGCGTTGATACAACGAATGGAAATCATGAAAATTAGGGTCCCAGCAGGAATAGAACCCAAGCATTCTGCGTGGCGATCAGGTATTCTACCATTGAGCCACGCCAGGTTTATAAATTGGTTTGGAAAAACAGCCTACGCAGGCGTAATAGCAGTGCAACGTCAATTGTGGTTGTGGTGCTGGCTGTCTAATTTTACAAAAAAGCAATGAACACTACATGATACCCCTACGATGTGTACTCCTACGATACAGGCGTCATATCAGATTAACGTCTGTAGTTCCAGTGTTGGCTCCGCTTTTATAGCAGTCTAATAAACATTACGTTTGTATTCCTATGATTCAGCAAGCTATATTGAAGCATTGCTCGACCCCGGAGGAATGCATTAATGAAAGTTACGTATGATATCCACATCACCGCAGCGTAATGTGCACTTCGTCCACCAGAACGACGCAGTCTCCTCTTCATTTCTTACGAGGCTGGGCGATGGCCTCATGCTGACCGAGGATGATGCCAGATTGATTGACAGCCGCTTTGTAGACTAGGCTACGTAGGCAACATACGCCCAGATAGTCTTCGAATACGACAAACACCATCCACTGATGTTGGTCTACGTAGCACTATCCAGGCCTACCAGCCTCGACGGCCTATACCTCACCAACATAGGCGTGCGCACAGGGGGGGCAGGGAGAGCGGCCGCCCCCCTTATTCACCTAAGAGGGGGGGCGCAAAGTCAGCCCCCCCACATTGAGATAATAGGGAGGGGGGCAATGTCAGCGCCATACAATGACATAATTGGGAGGGGGGGGGGCTGCAACAAACCTTCGCCCCCCCCCCCCATCCTGAAGGGGAACCTTGCGCACGCCTATGCTCACCAACGTGAAGGGTGGCTTCAGGTTCCGACATGTCGCTGGCTCTGTCGACAGACGATTTGTCGACGAAATGACCGAGGCATCCACGAATTCCAACAGCTCTACTATACGACATACTTCACTACCCATGGGCCCCTCGTCACCACGATCACGACCGGATCCTATAACAAGTCATCACCAGCTGCTGGTGCTCACTGATCACGGTGATGATGCCCTTGTTCAAGAACTATCAAGAACTTCTTGCACACATGCACACAGGTTCGTGAAACGTGCGTGCGTTCTCTGTACACATATAAGCACTACATATCAGCTTACCGCTTCCGGTGTTGGTAATACCCACGTTGCCATTGGCAGCGTTACCCAACCGTAAACAACTGGTTATGTAACACATATGCGGCTCTTCAACATATAATATGTGTGCTTATAAAATTTATACAAATCTTTAGCGTCATTTTGTAACGTGTCGCCCAGTAAAAAAAGTTACGCCACAGTAACCTACCCGCCGCATGCTTCGCATAACATCGACTCCCACGGTACGCGGGATCTGCCGAATTTTTTTTTGTTGCGTTTGTGCGATGACGTGCTCGCCATGCGGGTGCCCTGCGGTTTGCCTCCGTAACGAGGAGCTTCGAGGTCCCCGTAGGCGCGCCATTTTTAATTAATTCGGTATCTGCGAATCCCGACCGACTGCACCAACCGCAGCATCGTGTCCGTACAACTTACGTACATGTAATGAAAACGGGGGAGATATAGGTGTGCTTCGGGAACTATTGCGCGCACAACCGTTCATTCCTAAGGATTCCTGCCCGTGCGAGTCGTCGGTCCAGTGAATCCGTGGATTGTACGGTTCAGGACTTAAGGATGCAAACTCCGTTCGTGTTAATTGTTATTTGGTGCGATGTTTGCACAGATCGTGAAACCTCGGGGAACGCGAAAGATGTCGTTTCCTCCGCTTCGTCCCGTGTAATACGTAACAGGGCCGGTGGGCGGCGCCACGTAACAAACTCTCTCGAAGAGGTCAATTCACAAGCGAAATATGAGGCATTATTTCTCTATGTGGGCAATGTACATAAGTCCTGTCCTCTTCTTCTCTTCCTGCCCTTCTCCCTCATTTGCATATGACCGCCTTTCAGGTGTCAGCTGCATTGCGGCCATCAATAAACATTTCCCTTTACGTCCCTCCTTTTGTATATATTTCGTCGAACAAGCAGCCACTTTCTACTACTACAAGTACTACTACTACTACTACTACTACTACTACTACTACTACTACTACTACTACTACTACTACTACTACTACTACTACTATTACTACGACGACGATGACTGTGTAACTTGCGCCCGAGGACAGCGTATAACTAAAGCCTAACGAGAAATTTCCCAAGAACAAGTTACTTTTTAAAAGGAATACGCCATTCAGATGAGACTTTGTGAGTGGGAGGGGGCCGGTTTAGTCCGCCTTTTTCATGTCCCTGTGCTGCCCTCTGGCTTTTTTGTAGGGGGGCGGAGCTTTGCTGCGTGACTCGGGACAAACGGAATCAACAGAACAAAAGCCTCCGAGATCGCGTGGGGAGACCCTGTACCAAAACGTTTCGCGGCATTCCCGCTAGGGAAAGGGCGCATGCGCCGCGGCGCCCACGCAAGCCGAGACACACGCTGTCGTTCCCGCGTGCGGAGTTTTTCTTCGCGAGCTCTATCGAACGCGCATTGACACACTCGATGCGCGTTTGTTTGCCTGAAAAGCCTTCGACTTGTACGCATACCGAGTCGTGGGCCGTATACGTAGGAGGTTGTCAGCAGTCACGAAGTCGAGCGTTCCGCCGTATTTCCGTTCGTGCTTATCTTCTCCGTTTCTCCCTGTCGGTGTCGTCACTTTGGGAGCTGCGTGCGGTAAGGTACGGCCTCCGCATTTTGACGCTACATTCGATCCCTATAAGCGTGTAACGGTGCTTGAAACGACCAGTAAGGTTGCTTTATGGATAGCAACTCGGCTATGGGGAAACAATGTCTTGGGTAAGGCTAGAGAAGAAAGCGTTGAACTCTCTCGCTCTTTGCGAAGAAACGAGCCCTGAGAAAGTTGTCTATGATCTAGTAAGTGCAGGCATCCTGTAGTAGATGTCTCGAAATATGACCGCCGCCTCCTCGGCTGTAATATGTGCGCTACTGGAATTGCAACGCATTGCGGTGTGTCCGGGGCGTGGGCAGGGCCAAAATGCACGGGAGGTCATCGAACGGAGTGGCCGACGTTGGCGTTCATATTGCACCATAGTGTCACGAGAGGAAAGGCTGGGTGGTAAAGGGGGAAGGGAGGAAGACTCCAAAGACAGCAAACGGCACGTTTCACTCATGCCGCTTCCAAAGATCAACCTCGTTCACGTCGTTTTCTATGTCAGGACACTGCCAATCACACACAAACACGGGCAGAGCAAGCTTGTGATGACGACACCGCACCCCCCCCCCCCCCGCCCTCTGACCTTGATTGTGTGCGCTTGACAGTGTCCTGCTTGCCATGGCCGCTCTGTAGGCGCGCGCTTGCTCCCACCGGCCGTGGCTATGCATAGGCGTACGCAAGAGCGGGGGGGGGGGGGGGGGCGGCTATGCTGCTATGCGAAACCAGCTCCTTCAAAAATAGATGGATATTAGGATGATGATTATCACCGTCGTGGGTTAACGTGTAAAACACGCGCGACAATATGTGCACGAAGCAAAGTGTAGGGCTGGGCCTATAGTTGGTAAACCACTGCGAATACACTTCTTTCGCATATCGCGGCGCGCGATCTGTCCCAGTTTTGTCGGATACTTCGATTTTTCCTTCGTTTCTTTCTTTATATATTTTTTTGGTACTCGAGATTTTCGGACATGACGAATCGGAAGAAGGGGTCACACACAGAGATTAGGCATGCTTGCTGCCGCAGCAGCCGAAGGAAGCAGGGCAGCTTCCGTTTACCAGAAAGTAAAACTGTAAGCGAATAAATAGAGGGGGCGGGGGGGAAGGGGTTGGCGGTGGTGAAGCAGCATCAGCAGCAGCAGCAGCAGCAGCAGCAGCAGCAGCAGAAGAAGAAGAAGAAGAAGAAGAAGAAGAAGAAGAAGAAGAAGGGTGCTCCTTTGAATCGTACGGTTCTCGTCGGGTTCTGAGCCATCGAGGAAGAGGAGGATGAAGCGAGAAAAAAAAGAAAAGAGGGCGCGGCAGTCGTACGACGACTAGGACGAGGAGCGAGCTCTGTCGGGCCCTGTGTAAATAAATAACCCGTTTGCTCCGCGTCGGAATGATTTAGTACGGCTTTTGATTAAGCCTCTCTCTCTCTCTCTCTCTCTCTCTCTCTCTCTCTCACGCCCTCTCACGAACCTATAGGAGAAGCAATAAAGATGGGAGAGGAGGGTTCGGAGGAAACGGGAAAACGAAATAAATGGGTAAAAAACGAACATCTTGTCTCTGGGTGCCCAACATGGGGTAAACGGAAAGAAAAATAAGAGCCACTGCTTTTTTGGGGAGGCAAAAAAAAAAAACGGCGCCACCACTGCACACAGATGCCGCCTGTGCCCGCCATGTTCCTTGGGTCTCGTCGTCGTCGCGCAGTCGTCCTCTTGGCCGTGTCTTCCTCCCTTGGCTCAGCTGTGTGTGTGTGTCTTGTTCGCCAGCACGTTTAATCCCCTCCGGTTTTTCAATGGACGACGAAGGGCTCTCTTTTTTTTATTTGTGTTCTTTACGTTCTGATGTTTATGTTCCTTACGGTATTCGTGTTCAGTGTTCTTTACGTTCTTACGTTCACGTTCTTTATATATGTTCTTCGCTTTCTGTGTTGTTCCTTGTGTTTCGCTTCTCGCTTGGAGCGTATACGAAATCGTATGAGTACGGCGAGACGGATAAGACTCGGGCAGAAACTCGGAAATTCAGATTGCATCGGTGATGAAAAAGAGAGAGGGCGAAAACGCAGAAAGAAAGGAGCAGCATTCGGTTGGGAGGGGAAATAGTAACAACAACAACAAACGACAAAAAAATCTGGGACTGGAACGGTCGCTGCGCAGGGTCGACCGCGGCCGACTTGCATGTTCCGGGTCGTTTATTTATTTATTATTATTTTTTTACGTACGTTGCTTTTCGTTGTGGCAGCAAAGTAGACGAAGAGTACGCCTCGCCCGACAAGCCGAAAGATCACGTTCAAAGAAGGTTTACGGGGCAAGCGAGATTTGGGGGAATGAATGACCTTTTTTTCGGGGACTTGCCGGTGAATCACAAAAAAAATACCTAAAAATAGACGAATGAGATAAAAAAAAAAGCTCACTGTAGTGGGTGGTTACGTAGGCGTATGTTATAGAAAGGTGCGTCTGTGCTGTGCCGTGTTCGCTTGAGTTTTTCGCGTGGTAGTCGTTCGTAACGCAGCCGTTAAGTATACTTAACGTTAAGTATACTTCCTTATACCTTAAGGGACACTAAAGAGCAAAACGATTTTTCTCATATTAGTAAAGTATACTCTTTCACGATGCCAAAAACACCACGCTTGCGGCGAGAAGACGCTTAGTAAGCAAGAAAACGCGCAGAAACAAAATGTGGGTGGCGACGCCACCTGGAAGTTTCCGCCCCGTTCGCCGTGACGTCATATGTTTTGACGGCGCCTACTAGGGACTACGTAGTTCCTAATCGGTAAAAAGTACATTGTCCTCTGAGGGGGGCCATAGACTTAATGTACCTAGTTTGGGGTAATTTTCTTGCGCCAATGATGCCGAAATACGATAAATACACTTTGAAATCCGTGACGTCATGCGGGGAGATTTCGACGCAAATTTAGAAACTAAACTTTGAACTCGATTTTCTCTTCTAATAATAAACCTATGATGGCGAAATGTTCTCTGAGCACAATTTATCGATCTAGGCCGATTCATTGTTTCTCTTTAGTGCCTCTTTAACGTTTAGTATATGAAGACGCGCGGGAAAGCTTTAATCTCCGAAGCCTTTGCCATCTGAGGTCGTGGGCATAGGCGTGCGTAGAGGGAGGGGGCAGGGGGCGGCCGCCGCCCCCCCCCCTAGTCACCTAAGAAGAGGGGGGAGCAAAATCTGCCCCATCCATTGAGTTAATAGGGGGGGGGGGGCGCGATGAACCTTCGCCCCCCCCCCCCCCCTGAGTAGGAACCCTGTGCACGCCTATGGTCGAGGGCACGGGTTGCTCATCACCGGAAGTCGTGACTGATGATGATGATGATGATGATGATAGTAATATTCTTTGGCATCCACTTTGAACCCGCGTGTTGGTCAAGTTGCCATCCGTAGCCTGTTACGATCGAGCGTTGTATTTCATCTAACGCAGTTTCGCATCCTGGCTGTCATTCATTCGTATTTCCTCACTTATCATAGATATGCCTCTATTTCTATAACTTCGTGTAATCTGTAAGCTTCTATAATCTTCACAGAGGCCTCTACTTCTAGAATCTACACCTACGACGACTTCGATTCTGTCAGTCTTTTTCCTGGTTTGCCATTTCTCGCACCAATGTTCTGAACATCTCTCGATAAAATACGCCCTTGGTACATCCGTCGAAACTCTGCCAGAACTCGTTCTTACAGCTTCGCTTTGTTTGATTTTTCAATTGCTCAGATTCCCTTTCCCTAGCGAAAGTATTTCTTCTTTTCCTAATCAAATCCGAATCTTTTCCGAATTATTTTCCGAATCAATCAAATCGTGGCCTTGGGACGTTAAAACACCCACAATTATAATCCGAACACCTCCTTACAACTCGGCCTCGCGTTTGCATGCCGTGTTTATACATTACCCGTTTCTTTTAAAGAGATTTGGTTGCGGCTTCTCGTGCCTTCATTTTAAATGAATCCTTTCTGTAACTTGAGTGAAGTGAGCTTCTTTCTAATGGCTGTGTTTCGGCGCCGCTCCGCTTGAATTGGCAGTCCGTGTAGAACGCGAACTTTCTGTCCGCTTTTGCCGCGCACGTTCTGTCGACGTTCCTTGCTGCTTGGCTCGCTGGCCTTATCGTTTCTAATTCCGGAAAACGTGCGCGAGCGGGCCGTTGTTTCGGCGTCACCGGAGCGAACGGAGCCGTTCACGTTTACCATGAAGCGTGGAGACGACGCGTGAGCCTTGACATTCTCGTCAGCGGAAAGAGATGTGAAGACGACAAACGAAGCAACCGGCCCAGCTACAAATAGGATAGAGTTTGTATAAAAAAAAAAGAAGAAAAAAAAAACGGCGGAGTATTAGCCGACACAGCCTGTTCAAACGAAAAAAAAACGTTGTTCCTAAAATAACGTCTTGCCTATTTTCCGCCGGATAATTGTCCCACAGGTGGCCTGAGCCGAATGTTACTTCTGTGCTGCAGGCAACGTGGGGCGTGCTTAAACCTGAATAAAACGCTAGCACATGTCATTTCCAAGCGCACCGTGCTAATTACCGTTTCATTATTGAGGCGAAAGCCTTAGATATGCCCCATAAATCTCAAAAAGTGACCGTCGGCGGCGTCGTCGTCAACACGAACGATGAAAAAAATATATGTCGTGTGATGACTTGACGTCATCATCACAGATCACCATACATTCTGACGTCATCATGACGTCATTGCACGACATCGTCGCTTGATCAAAGGTAGGCCGATCCCGGAGGCACTGCAAAATCACGTCGGGTGCAGAAAGCGTGCAATGCCTCTGATCCCGGAGGCAGAGCAAAACAACGTTAGGTGCATGCAGGAAACTTTCAAGTAAGGGGGAATCGATAAAATCGACTGAGCAGAGAAAGATACAGTAAAAAAAGGAAACATTTCCGCGCATGCGTGAACAGGGGACATTCGACAGAAATGCGCTTCCTAGAGACTATGTTGGCTTGACCATGTCGCTGCACGTCTGATGTCCCCTGTTCACGCATGCGCGGAAATGTTTCCTTTTTTACTGTACCTTTCGTAGTCTGTCATTAAACAATTGGTAGTTGGCGCTTCTCTGTCTCCTCTTCTGCTTCTCCCTTTTTCAAGAAATGTATTTCGCGCCTCAGTCTTCTGTACCTAAGCAATACATGCACCAACTAGCCCAGAAGCATGTCCTTTTAGAGAAAGATGACTTTTGCCTTCGAGTCGTCTTAGGCGAACGCATTGGGGAGCGTGCGAACTTTTTCGTCCTAAGGAATAATGAAAGGTACAATCAATCAATCAATCAATCAATCAATCAATCAATCAATCAATCAATCAATCAATCAATCAATCAATCAATCAATAGATCAATCAGTAGCGTTTACGTGTTTCTTCCTAAACATGCCTGTACTTCAACCGTTTGAATTGTGTACCTGTGGTTCACGAATTGAACACATGATAGCGAGTTCCAGCTTGTTTTTTGTTCTCTCGTTTTTCCACAGTTGAGCTGCTGCACATGCTGGAGTTCAACTCGACGATCAACTTCCCGGCCGGGCCTCTGCTGACGGTCATCCTGGCGTTGGTTGGTGAGTGTCAACAAGTGTCAACAAGCGTTGCTTTAACTGCGGTCACAGTCGCAATGAAAACTTTGTAGGCGCCTTCCGTCGATCGTAGTGAACATCACCAGAGCCCTCGGTTTGAAAACGCGTGCGTTGTGTGAGCACTCACCAGGTATAATGGTTGTTTCGGGAAGTCGGTGACATTTATGTTGTCCTTTGCGTTATACAGTTGCGTCTCGTTGATCCGTTTTTTCACAGAAACCGGAAAATAAAACGTATAATCCAGAAATCGTATTTAACCGAAGAGGTTAAAAAAAGGTGGTAAATATGAATACTCTCTCAGCAACTCACTTTTATTGAGCGACATTGAAGTAGCTGGTCAGGTTGCGCTGCACTTTCTTCTTTTAGGGGCGAAGCTCCTTAAGGCGGCACCCGTTCGTCCCTCGTAGTTGTCGTAGTCGTAGTGCGTAACCAGTCGTAACGCTACTACCAGATCTTGACCTCCAAGGTGGTGCCGGTGGGAGATTTTTCCTGTGCGTTGTTGAACGATAAAAAATTCGCAGCATGCGCGTTAACTAAAAGCCGAATTATTCTGTCTCTCATTCCCCATTAGCAGCCATTGGCATGTTCCAGTAGGAAACGTTAGAAGTAGAAGTGTAAGTGTTAGCTAAACGCCGACTTCTTCTGTCTCTCATTCCCATTAGCAGCCATCGTTTACCTCCAAGGTAGTGCCTGGTGAGATTTCTCCTGTGCGTGATTAAACAATAAAAGTTTTGTTCAAAACGCCGTTGATTGATGAAATAAACCAACGAAAGACGCCAGATGTTTTGTAAAAGCAAAACGAAAGAACGCCAGATGTTTCTAAAGCAAAACGAAAAGACGCCAGCTGCTTAACGAAAGACGCCAGATGTTTTCTAAAGCAATGGTTTTCTAAACAATGAAAATTCACAGCGTACATGTAAAATTAAAGTGAGCTGCAAGTCGTCATAACTCATCGAACCTTTAGTATAAACGCGCCCGATCTCACGTCGGTGATGATGTACTGGGCAGAATTCACGGAAGATTCACGGTTTACCGATGAACCTCCGCAGCTTCGCCCACTCATCATCATTCACTCCGTGGATATGCTGTGATTTTTCATCATTGGACGCAGCGGGCGCACCTGGCAGCGATCTTTTCGCCGCAAAACCCACGCCGATGCGGCCTCAGAGATCGTGGATTGTTGAAACGTGGTTTTAGCATGTATACCGAAGAATATAGACATATTGGATTTCTAGACATCTGTCAAGATCCACTTTCGTGGTCGTATTATCCAATTTTTTTCGGTGAAAATGTGATCGTATTAAACGCATGCAAATGCATAATTTCCAAGGGACGTTAGCCGTTAATAAAAAGGAAAAAAAACGCATTATGCAGAATCATATCAACGAGGTTCCACTTTATAACGTTGCGAGCAGTGGACGTGTATTTAATATTCCGCAAGGTTATTGGCCGTTCCTTAATTGGGTCCCCCCCCCCCCCCCCGTTTCCTCGGCTACGCCTTGGATTTCGATGGAGGCGAAATGCTGTGTACTGCGCAGTATCAGTGCATGTTAAAGAATATACCGGATGTTCGAAATTTCTGGAGCCCTCCCCTACGGCGTTCCTCACAATCATATCGTGGTTTTGGCTCGTAAAACCCTAGATATTGTTATTACGGTATTTTTCATTGCAAAGAAATTTGGCAAAATGCAACGGTTGTACGCTTTCGCTTAGTGATGGGCTAAGTGATGGCGGTAAGTTGCCCGTCGTGAGTTTTAAGAATGTCTCGTTAAATGTGTATCTGTGAAGTGTGTGCGGCTGCTTTCAGGCGGGCCATATTGCGTCACGGAAGGTGAATTCATTCCAGCAGGAGGAACTGTATCGTCCTCAAACGCCGCGAGCCGTGCTTTATTTCTTCGGCTTGTGTATAGTAGAACGGCTTGTAGCGGGGAGGGGGTGCGCAGCACCGATTCTCTGGCGTTCGCTCTTTGACCTCTGGTGGGCCTTATCTGATTACGCGGCGATCTCGTATCGCGCTAGAAAAAAAAAAAAAAAAAACGTCGTAGGGTGGTGCCTTGTTCACTTCTCTGCCGCCCACTCCTGCGCACTGCCACGCATGCCTGGCTGGCTCGTGCGCTCGAACTTCGTATCTGTGACGCGCTTCTTTATTTTTTTAATTTTTTTCCCCCGTTTCCTTTCTCGGCGTTCTCGCGGCGTACACACGGGGCCTCAAATCTGCACGTTCGCGTCCTCCGCCGCCTCCCCCCTTTCGTATTATAATTTTCCGAAGGCAGATTTTCGTTCCGCTCCGTTTCTCCTTTTGAAGAAGACGATGTCTGCTGCCGCGCTCCTCCTTTGCCGCTCTTTTCCGGATTTGCCTCCCCCCCCCCCCTGTTTCACCCCCTGTTCCCTACCCTCTGTTCTAATACCGTTATTTCATAATTTTTGCTTCTTGACGATATTTTTTTGGTGTTAAACGAAATTGGAGGAAAGGGATTCTCGGAGCGCGAAGTCGGCGCGGCACATGAATAAACAAGTCGGGGCCTCTGGAAGCCGCTTCTTCCCGGCTGATACGAACACACCGTATATACGAACACGCGCCCGCGTCTGTGATATATTTTCGTCTTCTGATTCCGGCGAGCTCCGCCAAGTCTCCCACGCCGACTTCTTATACGGTTTGAAGCGTCGTCGTCTGCTGCTGCTGTTGCTGCTGCTACGCGAGGGGAAACTTTTTTCTTTCTTTCTTTGTTTCCTTCATTCTTACACGTTTGCTGTGTTTTATTTTCTTTTCTTTTTTGTTGTCTCTCCGAGCGCGCGATTCTCAAATGTAAGCAAGTAACGAGATTAAACGCGAGGACGAACTTAAACAGAGCCGGTGCCGCTTAGGTGCGGATACAAGCGCCCGATGAAAGAACGGAGTTGAGCCTCGCGCGCGAGTCGATGCAATCCATGCATGTTTTAACAGGTCACTTAAACACGCGTATATTCATTTTACTTTGTTTATAAGCCTCTATACGTAGACGCTGTATATAGATCTGTCGTGCTCGGAGCTCACTGAAACATTGGGCATGCTGGTCCGTTGCTATTTGCGCACTTCTAATTGATAGCGCGTGTACTGTACCAACGTTATTGACTCTAAAAACGTCGTACTGTGCACTGTATAAGAAAGTAAAAAAGGAGTCCTTCTTACTGTTTTCGGGGAGCCCCCCCCCCCCCCCCCCCCCGAAATTTTGATGACACGTGGTGTTTTATCGAAAATAAATCATGAAAATAGGCGTTTTTATCAAATAGTCAAAGTTTTCAGCAAGTGCCCCCCCCCCCTCCGAAAAAAATTCCTGGCTATGGGCCTGGTCATTAAGAGTAGCAGGTTGGATTCCAAGAAAAGGCAAGCGCGCGAGGGGGAGGCAGAAATCTAGGTTGGCAGATGAGATTAAGAAGTCTGCGGGGATAGCGTGGCCGCAGCAAGCCCAGGACCGGGTTGATTGTTGGCAAAACATAGGAGAGGCCTTTACCATGCAGTGGGCGTAGACAGGCCGATGATGATGATGATGAACAACAGTGGCTGCTAGTAACAAGGGGTTATACAGCGCTTGCGTCGCAGAGAAAAAACAAAAACAAAACACATTGCTGTGATCGTTGCATAACTTTCAGAATGCGAGTCAGAAAAGCAAAAAAAAAAAAAAAACCAGAGGACGCACATATTTGCGCTGTCACATTTCGTTTGACGCTTTGTCTCAAAGTCCGCGTTAGGGCGCATTCAAACATTCACCCGCCCTCTGCGCTGCCTCGTCGTCGTCGTCGTCTCGGTGATCTCGTATTCTCACTCGCTCGCGCCCGGCTCGCCCGTCTTGGATACAATTGGCTTTTCAACGAAATAATAATATATGCTGGAGCCAATTGACGTGTACTGTCCCGTTTTTAGAGCGCCTGCGCACTAGCTTTGACTATATGCATGCGTGTGCTTTCGAGCCTGCCTCGTTTTTACGCGTTATCCTTATAACCGCTGCGTTCTTCTTCATTGTTTAGTTATTTATTATAAGGGTTTTCAGAATGTACCTTCGCGCTCCCTGGCGTGGACGTCCGCGCTCTTTTTTCTCAAATTTATTGCCTCCATGTGCATGGCCATGTTGTCCTCGCTTGCATCCGCGTATAAGAACACGCCAGATATTGGAAACTTGCGATGACTGTCATGGAGTTTGACTTGACAGCTCTCATTCTCTCCCTCTCTCTCTGTCTAGCCTTCCAATACCTGTATGTAACGAGAGCGCGAATGCACACACACGCACCTGACGCTCCGAGGCTTGGCTTGGCTTGTCTCGCTGTCTGGATTGTTGCCCCGTTTCCTTCTTTGCTTGTTTCAGTTCAGTTTCTTTTTCGTTTGCACCGTTCGGGTCTTGGATGCCCCGCGGGGGCCAGCTTTCGCTACCGGTGCGCGGTATACAGACGCACGCGCTGTTTGCTCGGGCGTTCAGCGTTCACGCCATGTTTGACTGTGGGTGGGCTCGATATGTCCGCCAATAGGATTCCGAACCCGGGGGCCATGAGCAAGTGGCCGTTATCTCGTGGCTTTCTTTTATTTCATTTTTTTTTTTGCGTCTTAGCCTGATCGCTTTGTGCCTTAACTGCGTGCCGCGGGTCGCGTACGCTCTGGCTTCCCGCCCGTAGCTGAAACCTAAGACTATTTTACGGAGGCGTTGTAGATGCGGCCATCTTGGGCGGTTAAGGTTGCCGTTTTTTACGCGAACAACTAAATGAACGGTATAGTATATGGTGAATACGTATACGCCTCAAAATGACTGCAGAGATGTATAGCGTGGTGTTTCATAACCTTCTTAATTAAGAAGGCCATGAAACACCAGGCTGTGTAGTCATTTTGATGCGTATACGAATCCACCGTTTACTATACCATTCGTTTAGTTGCACGCGTACGGAACGGTACGCACTCACGGATTAAGCGCCGCTGTGCACACAAAACCCAGAAGTAATCTGCGTAAAAAGCCATGAGGGCGGCGGCGTCCAGGAACGTAATACCGCTGTCACACGATCACATTTTAGTCGCGATCGGGCCTGGTCCAAATCGAATTTGTTTACCGTGATTGGCTGAGTTACGCAAGCTGCAGAAAAGAGCCAATTGCGGTTGAGAAATTTGATCCCGATCGAGCTTAATCGCGATCGGCAGTGCACGGTATGACACCTGTATGCAGTAACATTGTCTTAGGTGGCGCCACCAATCCAGCCGCTCACGGTTAAACGTCCCGTAAACGACGAGAAGTTTGCGGACAAACTATGTAGTATCTCTCTACTGCTCACCCTGTTCGCTTATATGCCTTGGTGCAGGCATGGAGACGATCATGTCCGAGTTCTTCAACGACACCACGACGGCCTTCTACATCATCCTGATAGTGTGGGTTGCGGACCAGTACGACGCCATCTGCTGCCACACCGCTATCACAAAGAGGCACTGGCTCAGGTATGTATACTCTATGCTTTATATATATATATATATATATATATATATATATGTGTGTGTGTGTGTGTGTGTGTGTGTGTGTGTGTGTGTGTGTGTGTGTGTGTGTGTGTGTGTGTGTGTGTGTGTGTGTGTGTGTGTGATCATCCGTGTCTCCTGTCTGTAGCTGGCCTAGAGCGGCATCGCTACATCTGCCAAATGCCGCAGAATGAAGCGTGGTACCACAACTCACAACGAAAAAAATGTAATGTTCGGTTATCCTTCCTTTCCTCAGTGTGTCTTTTTTTGTTTTGTTGCGATAACAATTATGTGGTCACTCTCGGCGGGTTTTTGCTGTCGCCGTCGCCGTCATGCTCCGTATAAAGCCCAAATCGATGACGTCGCTTCGCGCATCATATGTTCTACGCGCTACTAAAAGCGCGCTACCGTGGGGACGCCTTAACCAGCGTTTTGTAGAGTTACGCGAGATCGGATCCAAAAGAGTTTTGCTGCTAGCCACACTTCGTATAACATTCCAATTTATTGCTATCGCGTTCATTTCTTCGCCGTTGCGGCGAAACTGTGTTTTTTTTATGTATTAGGCAGTTAAAGAAAACGTTTTGTTCGAAATTGAAGTTTCCTTTGATCTACACTATTCCCACTTTTTGTTGTTTTTTTCGCGCTAGAACACTTCTAAATCCACGGAATAGCGTGCGCTCCGACACCAAGTTGCGGTTGCATCCAAATCCCGGTGACACGCACTCTCGCGAGCGCGCACAGAATCCTGCCGTAATGCCAAGCGTCGCCCGAGAGGGGTCTCTGCCGTTAATGGCATCCCGCACCTTTCAAGAACCGCGTGAAACGGAGCGTACACACAGAAAAGCGCGCGGATCCGTGCGGCTTGGGTTGCGCAAACAGTACAGATGCGAACATACGGTGCCCGCCCCACGGAGACTGTTGTTTTCCCGTTGACTTTTTTGCATGCTTTCTCCTTGATAAATGAACTCCCATTCAAGTGAGCGTCGAATAACTAAAGAGACGGAAAATAAAGGCAGAATAAAGAAAGCAGTCGGGGCTATAGCCTTTGATACATGTGGCGCTTGGAAATTGCAAAGAGTTATGTGAGAACAGTCTCGCCGCTTGAAGGGGGGGTGGAGGGGGGCGATCTGTGGTGTCGTGAAAGGCATGGCATGGGAGCAGCGTGGTTTGTTGTCTACAGTGGTACAAAGTTGTCTGCTGCGGTGCGTTGCCCGTTGGGCTATACGGGGTGGTTTCGTGACACACAGTACCGGAGGGCTGTCTTTCCTTTCGCATTTTTTTTTTTGCTAGTTTCTGTCGCCGCTTGTAGTTGCGCGTGTTCGATCGCAGTGGCGCTCGTCGCTAGATAATTGTGGGGACAGTCGTCGTCCAATTCTACCGCTTCATTCATCATTACACCCCGCGCCCTTTGCACCCCCTATTGTTGGCGTGCTCACTCGTGTAGGTGGGCGTTTCTGGCGGGAATTTGTGCCTGCCCCTGCACCCGACGTGGATCCGAGCCTCCCTTTTCCCTGTGTTGTGGCCTTGGCTTCGGCTGCGGCTTGTTTTCTCCGCAAGCGAAGCGTGCGAGAAAACTCTTTGTTGTGTAAGCGAGGTGGTATACACGCTTCTGAAAAAGGGTGTTTCGATAGTCGCGGAGAGGATGGGTAAAAGAAAAAGAAATGTGTGTGCGTGAAGTGTGTGGGCGTTCGTTCTTTCTTTCTTTCTTTCTTTCTTTCTTTCTTTCTTTCTTTCTTTCTTTCTTTCTTTCTTTCTTTCTTTCTTTCTTTCTTTCTTTCTTTCTTTCTTTCTTTCTTTCTTTCTTTCTTTCTTTCTGTTTCATGATATGTCGGTGATAATGCGGTGTACGTGTATTGTTTGATGATGCTCTTGTCCATTAATCACTGCGGGTTTCAAAACGGCGCAAACATTGCAAAGCAGAGTAATGCTGTCTGGGCTTCAGACGAAAAGTAGAGAACGTACTGTTGAGGACCGAACCTGTACATGTGTAGCCGATGTTCGAAGACCATTCGAAGACCATTTGCACGGGCCAGAATATTCACTGGTTAAATGGCCTTCGAAGCCTATTCGCCCTAGTGAAGGCCATTAGCGGTATGCTGCTGCAAATAGTGCAGTTGTATACATCGAAGGCCTTTCGCACGGGTCACAATATTACCTGGTTAAATGGCTTTCGGAGGCCATTCGCCCTAGTGAAGGCCATTAGCAGTGTACTGCTGCAAACAATGCAGTTGTATACAATGAAGCCCGTTTGCACGGGCCACAATCATCACTGATTAAATGGCCTTCGATGGCCACCCGCACTGGCGGAGGCCATTCGCGGTGTGCAGCTGCAACTGTATACATTGAATGTCATTTGTACAGGCGACAAAATGCGTAGGAATATGGTACCATATGGTACTCGTGCGCAGTATTCTGCCACGCCTACCTTGTGTAGTTTTCTGACACGTCGCTGTTGCTATCGATGCGTTGTCTATGGGGCGAAACCGTGAAACTTCCTCGTTCTTCGCAGGTTCTTCTACCTGTACCACTTTGCGTTCTACGCGTACGACTACCGCTTCAACGGACAGTACAGTGGACTGGCCCTGCTGACCTCCTGGTTCTTCATACAGGTCTGAGGCTCCTGGTGTCATCTGGGCATCGAGGGGAAAGATGTCTCTTGTTCCTCGCGTGTCACCATGTGCCGGCTTGTTACCCCTTGTGTTTTGTTGCCAGCATCATTTACTGGCGTGTTTTTCGTTGCTTTCAATCGCCGCTCTGCTTTTATGAACACCGCATACTATCAGAACTTTCACTGATTTATGCCTGTCACTTAGAAGGGCTGCTGGAAATGATAGCGTCGTCATAATCCCCACGTAGTGCACAATTGGAGTCAAACGCAAGTCCCTAATCAAGTGGGAAAAGTTTAGTTGGACAGGTAATGTAATGCGTAAAGCATCGTTTGCGACTCGGTCTTCTAGAGGGATGCGTCGGTGCCACGTTTAGAGAAACATGAGAATACGGCCAGGACGAGATAACAGATTCAAGTGTCGGGTGTCGGATTAGGACCATTGAAGAAGCTGGCGTAGTGTCAAGTCAGATTACGCAGGACGACAGTAAATAAAGACAACAGGGAGTGCAACCATCGGCAAACAGGCGTGTTAAATGGGGTAGTGACGAATGCTAGAGCTCGTCGTGAGGCTAAAATAGTTGAATCGCTCTTCGCTATTTGTCGAACACTCTTTCCGTCATAATTTCCGTCGTAAGCACCGTTCTGTTTCTTCCTCGGGCATTGTGGTGTGTTTCTGGATGCCATGCCTTGAAACTGTCAGCTTAATGCAAGAGCATCTATAGTTTCGGTTTCACACTACGCTTGTTTAGCGATTTTATAATTGATTTCTTCTAACGCGCTCTCGTGGTCGCTTTCCCTTCCTCCTTGGTTGACAATCGTGTATAGTTTTTTGCTCTATATAAGTGGCAGTAATTCTGAGTCGGTTTAAGATATCTATAGTTTCGCTTTCTAGCAGTCCTTATTTAGGCGACTGTGCAGGTGCTGCCGTCTTACGTACTTACTCACAGGGCGCTCGCAGCATTACAGCGTTGTTTCCCTTTGCTGGCGAACGTCGCGTATAGTTTCGATTTCTCAGTGTTCGCATACCCTAAACATAATTTGCCGTGACACTGACGGCACACGTTTCTTCGTCTCTTTGTTTGTTTTTTCATTCGCCGCAGCACTCTATGATCTACTTCTTCCACCACTACGAGCTGCCGTCGATCCTGCAACGCTCGGGCCTGGAGCAGGGCGAGCCCGCCCGCGCGGACGCCGCGACCCAAGCGACTGGTGCGGAGTCGACGTCGACGACCGGCGCGGGAGGAGGCGGCAGCCCCGGCGGCGCGCCGCCGACCGCAGCCGCATCGCAGCAGCAGCTGAACCAGCGCGGCGGGCCTTTCCACTCGACGACCGTCCGATTGAACGGCCACGGTGGCATCGCTATTCAGCAGTCCGGAGACGCCCCCCGCGTCGCCTTCATCCGGACCGTGTACATCGGCAACCTGCTGAACGCGGCAACCCTGGGTACTGCCTCAGCCGCCGCGTCGCAGTCGCCTAACCAACAGCAGTCTCAGTCGCAGCAGCAACAGCAGCAGCAGCAGTCTCAGCAACAGCAAGCGCAGCAGTCGCCGAACGACGTCTCGAGGACGGAGGACGCCAACACGAGGAACGGAGAAGACCACGTTCCCAACGTCTGCACGACCACCACCACGGAGACCGATGTGGAGGTGATCCAGACGTCCGGCGACACGTCGGAGAACTCGCCCAAACTGGCCAACGTCGGTGACGGAGTGTCCAAGGAGCGCAAGGAGTCGACCTCTTCATCCTGCGAGGACCTGAAGGGCGAAGCAGACGACGCGGCATCTCGGAACGACGAGACGCCCGTGCCAGAACAGCAGCCCCAGCCGGCAGTTCCCGACGGCCAGAACACGGCGGCCCCCAGCTCGGATGATGCCGCAGCGTAGTAGTGGACCATGGTAGATGTCTTCAGGCTTTACATGTTCCAGCGTCTTGCTTTTCCTGTTTTGTTTTCTGACACCTTTTTTTTTTCTTGTGTGTGGAGTGGACCACGGAAACATTGTCGGGCCCTGCTGGCTTGTGCGAGCGCAGCGCCGGGTCAAGTTAGTCTAGAGCGAGCCATCACGTTGGGCTTAGATGCAGAAGTCCATGCGGGTGTTCTCTGTTCGAGTGGAACCTCTTCACCACCGGTTTGTGTTCCGTCTTCGCTTCATTTGCACGGAGCGTAACACACATACTTTGTTCAATGTAGACTTTGTTCAGCGTGGAACATTGTGCCGGCAACTGTGACTACACCGACGAGAGCTAGTGTAAATGGACTCTTAAGCTATCGACCGAAGTATGATTCGTCGATGCTGTTGTAGTGACTCTGTCCCAGGAACAGGGCCCACCGCTGACCACCTCCAGCTTGCTGTACTGTGGAGCCGTTGTGGCGGCATGAACATTGAACACTGACCAGCGCAGCTGTTTCGTATGGCCAGGGCGCGTCACGCGGCCTGACCCAGTCATAGGCCGTACGATTTTTGTACAAAGTTAAAGAAACACCTGCACTAGTTGACTCTTCGATTGAGCGCGGTAAGGTGCAGGAAATGACGACACTTGCAAAACCTCAACATTGAGTGGTCTTGATCGAGATCCTGTGCTCGGTGGTGTCTGCCGCTGTGTATAGAAAAGTGGTCTTGCACTGCTTAACTTTATTTTCTGCAAGGACTGCAACAGGCTTTTAGGAATAAAGACTGGGTGAAAGAGCACGCCGCCATGATGGCGTGTATCTTTAGTTTATTCTTCTTTATTTTTGGGGACGTTATAAAACTGCAGAAAGTGCAAAAAAAAAAAAGGTTGAGTTTAGACGCTTTCCTTCTTTCACAATGCTTGAACCTTCTGGGCAAGTGACCCTTTTCCGTAAATGTAAATACAACTTGCAGTGGTGCACCATATTGCTCTGTGCCATTTCGTCGCCCTAGATGGCTACTTAAATAACTTATTGTCTGCAAATTCTATGCCATGTTGTGAATGCAAGGCACTGCTAGTAAGCTTCGACTTAGGGCTTCACGAGAGCTTCGAGTAGGCTTCTACTTCGGGTTTCAGAAGGGAGAACCACGATGAACTGCTTCATTCTTTTACTTTGTAAGTGGTTTTCCACGTGCAGGATTCTTCTTGCTCCATCCACGGTAGTGAAAAAAATTGGATCTTCTACCTATTTGGCAACTTAGGCGACTTGTGTTGTGGTGACATTGTTTCGTGTGTTTTTTGGGATTGCCGTGAGCTGACGACACACCTTCATCCTTGCTGCTACACTTTGCAAGCGTTGAGTCAAAAACACACGTTTTTTTTTTTCGTTTTTTTTTTTCTGGGCGGCGTGGCTTTAGTCCCCTTCGCTGTTCTCGACTCCGAGTTTGTTTCAAAAATAGAAAAATAAAAATGAAGATGCAACAACTTCACTGTGTCTGTACTTTTTTTACTGTGAACAGATGATGAAGCAACAGATTTAGCAATATATGTTCTTACGTTCTTTAGCAATATATGTTCTTATTCAGGCATTAAATGCGGAAAACTTAGCTTCACGGTCAGTTGGCTTGCGAAGACTACTAGCAGCGTGGCCTAACGCCATGACTTAGTTTATTTCCTTCTACCGTGGCCTCCGCGATCAGCTCCGGCGCGCTGCCGGAGCCAATCGCGGAGGCCACGCTTTGCAGTGGGTGGGTTGTACTGTATGTAGCACAAGAGAGGCAAACGTAGTCAGGCATGACTTGGGCCGGTCGCTCCCTGTAAAATGTACATGAGAGATTTTTTGTTTGTCTGCGAACTTTGCGTTATGTCACACCGGCTGTAAAAGCAAGAGGCCGGATAGGTGGTGCCATCTGGCGGTACCGAGATGTACCAGGCAAGCAAAAAATTGTTATTGCAGAAACATGGTGCGTTTTACTTGTCTGCTGGTGTAAATTAAAGAAGTTTTAAAGAAAATGCTGGAGTGTAAGCTCTCGCACCGCCTTACCGGCTTAAGTGAACCTCGCGCTTGCATGCCCACCCTTTATCTCGGAAACATGCTCTTTCCGGGTTGTGCCCGCTTAGCGATAAATTGTTTCGCTCGGTTAATGTAACCTCTAGTATTAGTATTGATGACTTAATCTCCAATAAAATTTGTCACGACTCCGACACTTCTTGTGGAAATCGGTAACACAAAGACACACATTGAGTGGTATCTGTACGCGTAAAGCTGTGCCAATAAAGCTTGTAGGGCGTGGGAGCAAAACGCTGTCGTTTTGTCCGACCCCTACTAAGATGGCGGCCGCCGCCGCCATCTTAGGCTTGGTACGGGTTTGCTTTTCAGGCATGATTTCCACTACAGCAATTTTTTTAAAAACCTCCTTGGTGTAAATTCTCGGCAGCGTCCTAAAACCGAATGATTTGCCTCTTTAAACTTTTTTCCCCCTTCAAGGACACGGGGCGAAAAGAGACATGCCTACAATTGCGGTTGCACGAAGCGTCACAGGATGTCGATACCATTGTCTGGTAACCCGGTATTCGTAAACCCCTTTGCGTATAATGGAAAAACGTCTGTTGTTTGCCATAGGGTCGACGCTGTACTGTTACTTTGCCTAATTACTCTTACGCCGAAATCACTTGCCCCTTGTGAATTTAGGCGAGGAAAGGGAGGGGGGTAATTAAGCAAATGAGTTTTGCGGAAATCGTGCGTGATGGACTCTCTCTCTCTATCTCTCTCTCTCTCTATATATATATATATATATATATGTGTGTGTGTGTGTGTGTGTGTGTGTGTGTGTGTGTGTGTGTGTGTGTGTGTGTGTGTGTGTGTGTGTGTGTGTGTGTGTGTGTGTGTGTGTGTGTGTGTGTCGTTCAGCTGATTAGAGCAACGTGGAGAGTGCATAGACCTTTTCACAGCAAAGAAGAAGCACCTCCTTCCTGGAATGTGGCACGGGAGTACAAAGGCTGACGTCACAGCCTCGGCAGTGCATTTTGGGGGGTCACGCATATTTAGGCCAATCCAAATGGGATAGTGGCGGCGCCCAGGGAACTTTCTGTGAAAAGGTCCTTGTTTTTGAGATTTGCACGTTGAAGTGGGGATTCGAACGTACCCTTGGTTAACAGATTCCGCGCCTTGTACCAACACTCGTAAACGTACACCTCGTCTCGTCCTGTAACACCGATGCCTGGGTAGCTGAAGGCGGGAGCCGGGCTGTGGCCTGTGGGAATCGGAATATCGTGACGGCGTACATTCGTAGTACCCGTGAATCATTTTGGTGAGTGCTGACGTGCCACATAAATAACTCTGTTTAAAGACAGTTTAAAGATACACGTTAACACTCTTTTGGAGAGTCGCGCCTCCCAGGACTCTTCTACATAGGACTAGGAAATACCTTGTTTCTTAGAGTGTACGCTATATTATGATAGTAGAGCACCAAGTTGATCTGGTTGGTGGAAGTTCATCGTCAAATGGTTTTGACTGCGCTAGAAAGACGGACTACAGAATACATCAAGACAGCGCGCGCAGACTAGCAACTGAATCGCATTGAGTGAAAGATGACATATATGCAGTGAACATAAAATACAGCATGAGCTCGCTGGCGAAACAGTCGAATGAAAGCGTTCACGTGACTTTGTTTGGCCAATCAACGCACTGCGAAGAGAGCGAAGGGTGGTGTCCGATTTCGATGCCGTATTCGTGAAACTTGTCTTTTTTTGACGGCTTCGTCAGCATTCGAACGAAACCAAGAACAACCGCGCTGGACCTTAGCAGTCTTAGTTAGCGGTCTATATGCGGGAAATATCGGTACGCATGCAGTGTCACTGCCTCATTCAGTCTCAACCGAAAGGTTGAGTTGTATAGCAATTTTTTTAATGCGTTAGCATGGAGTAGGACCGGAATGGGGAGGCTGCGTGGGTGAAGGTGACCGTTTGTGTGAAGTCTACCATGTTTAGTCGCATAGTGCCACAACTGCCGAGTAACGGTGGCAAATATTTATTTATTCATTCGTTCATTCACTCATTCATATTGTCGATACCATCAGGGATCATAACAAGTAGCACATGTACAGTCAGCGTCACAAGTTTAAAGACCACGAGACGCAAGAAAAAGCTTAATATTCCCGCTGCATTGGCAGGTAGCCATAAATTTACATTTCTGGCCTGTTCTAAGACGTGCTAACATGTGCTATGTAGTTCGACCGCATACAATCACAAATTGCACAGAAATTCAGTTTCTTTTCAGACTTAGCGGTCCCTAAACCTTTGAAGCATACTACATAATTTACAAGGTAAGAGAAACAAATCAGCACAGCTAGATATCAAATATTACAATAGTAATCAGCAAATACATAACAATATTTGTTATAAATAATGAAGTATGACATCGCAATAATGTTACTAAACAAACAAGACAACGCAGGTAATCAAAAATGGGTACAAGTTCTTGCCTATGACTGTAGTCTAATGTTTGCTCATATTTGATCGTGTTGCCTAACAACGTGTAAGGTAAGTAGAGGTGACTCTAACGCACTTTACTCGAATTTACGATAAATCGCCAGCCACATTTCTAAAACTCTAGGTCTTGTGTCTATCCTAGAAGACATTTTCCCTGTGTACCTTGTGTGGAAATGAAAAAAAAAAAAAGGAACCTAAAGCGACCTTAATGCAAGACTTAGGGGCCTGGGAGTGGCACTCGCGCTGTTTCTTGGCTAAACTTGGGTAAAATGGGTAAATTTAGGTGTACTTGGATGAACTGCGGGTAAACTGTGGGTGTTGAAGTTGTGTGGTGCACTTTGCGTAAACTTGGGCTTTGTACGTTGACGGTCCTTCGAAAGCGTAGGGAGCCCCATCCGATGGGTTTCTGAGATGTAGCTGCTGTTTACACTTATGCCTAGTAATTACGTGACTCTTAATATTAACGTAGGACATACCTTAATGTCCATTCTGTCACGTGTAACCCTTAGCTTAACTCTTTCCAGCTGTCTTATTTATTTATTTATTTATTTATTTATTTATTTATTTATTTATTTATTTATTTATTTATTTATTTATTTATTTATTAAGAGAATACTGCCAGTCTGAACTCTGAATGCCAGACTTTGGGCAGGGGTGGACGGTACAAGCAACATAACAATGTGCAAGAAGTACAAAAGTATGAAAGGTTGAGCGGAATATACAGCAGTAAATGAAGTATTTAACAACAACTAAAAAAATAAAGAACGCGATGGTTCACAAAACAAAACAATTCGTTTTTATTTTTATCAGGGTTTTCGGACAACCTGAACCGGTACTAGACAGGATCGTCTGGAAGATAGCAAAGAGTGTCATAGGTTGCTCGTACCGCTCAAAAAAAAAAAGCATCATTTTTTTTAACTTTCATTTACTTTGGTTACACCTTACCCGCTTTCGAAAAAAAATTTATTTTTTCAACTTTGCACAAGAACTGCTCAATCGTTCTGGAAGCACTCAAACGTCCCGACGTATGTAGCAGTCGTCATCGCCCTCTTAAAGAGCTTTCACGGAATAAGCTTCTCTCTATACAAGGTTTCCAGTGTCGCGTTACCTTTCAGGAGTATACAGAGACACATCATTATCAGAAACAAAAAACAGAAAACACGGTGTTCCGCACTTTCTGTTGATCCCCGTAATGCCGTTTTGAAAGAAACTTAACCGAGTTTATATGTATCTCTGGAGTATTGAGCGGAGAGCGTATTTAAGGGCGCGTCGTCGAAGAATACAAGAGGTCCTAATCTACAGATTAAAAGGAGAAGTAATACACGGCCCCTGCTATTACGGGTGCTTCAGACGAAGTCTTATGCTCACCGGAACAGTGCATGTTCGTTGTTTTTTTTTTCTCTTTTTTTTTTGCTGCTTCCGTCGTGCGATAAAGAAAAGTAAATCGCTTGAGGCGTGTACCGAGCTCTGGCACGTACTCGAGAAATTCCTCTTTCAGTCTCTCGTCTTTATTTATTTTTAATTGGTATCGTCCTTGTCTGGAACTACTTCTTCTTTAAGGTTCCTACATAGCCTGTGCAAAGTTGTCGGCCCCCATTCCGGTAAGTAACAATCCAAGACAAGCTCATAATCCCCGCTCGGGCCACTGGCGGAGGTGAACTCGAAAAAAAAAAAGAAGAAAAAGAAAGCAAAGTCCTCCGTGTAAGGTCGAAGCTAAAAAGAAAAGGGCACGGGTTCGAACCCCGAAAACATAATCTAAAAGCGCTTTCTTCCAGTTTCTGTTTGGTATACGTACCGTCGCTACACCGTTTCCTCTTCGTCCTCCGCGTGTCCTCGGCCCGTGCACCTCACCTCGCTTTAATCTCGGGGACGACTCTTCGACACGTTCACTTGTTTAATCCGGATTTACGGTAATCCGAGAGCCAAGTCTCCCAGGGGACCCGCGGATTAACTGCGCTACACGGCTGCTATACCGCCGTCGTTTCGATCGCTTTAACGCTTTCCTTGAGTGGCCTTTCATTGCCACTCCTTTTTTATTATTATTCGGTCCTCCAGGACGTGTCTCGTGTTCATTTTTGGTTCTTCGTGAAAGCCCCTGCACTATTCTACTTTGTCACCTAATTTCGTTTTGCTTTTTATTGTTTTCGTTCCTTTCCGTTTCACCGAATACCGTCGCTGCCTGCGTCGAGAGACCCTCGTCTTCTTTCCTTATTTTTTGATCGCCCACTTTTAATTACGCTTTTCCTGATTTAATTGCTCGCTGCGCTTGCAGTTCGTATGTTTGCCTAAGCACGATGACGACACTCTTTTGTTCGCTTATCTGTTCTTTCTTTCTTTCTTTCTTTCTTTCTCTTTCTTTCTTTCTTTCTTTCTTTCTTTCTTTCTTTCTTTCTTTCTTTCTTTCTTTCTTTCTTTCTTTCTTTCTTTCTTTCTTTCTTTCTTTCTTTCTTTCTTTCTTTCTTTCTTTCTTTCTTAACCCTCCAGTAGTTTTAAATTTCTTCCCGTGTGGCTCACGCTAGGAAGTCGCCCTACGTCGTCTGAGCTACGCAATTAAACTAATCAGGGCTTCGACGAAGCGCATTCAAGCGAGCCTGTCATTTAGTAATGGCCATCGGGATCACGCGCGCGTACTTGCAGGCGTACGACGCGCGTGCGCTGCAACCACATGACGCGTCTACGCGCGCATCTCAAAGCGTCGCTATAGCTTGCTGGCGCGCGTATTTTCAACGCGGCGTTGTTCTAAACGGGGTGGTTGTGGTGAAAAGCATTTATTTACAAAATAGAGGTGTAGGACTTTTTTAGAGGTCCCTACAGACTAGGTGGAGTCCCTATTCCAGAACCCCATTGGTTGAGGCCGTCGCCCTGACTTTCTGTAATCAGGCCTGCTGGTCCTGAAGGTCTGAGCAGCAGGGCCGCCTCCCAGTACTCTCTTGCAGGGTTTGGGTGAGGAGTAAAGGCTGTGTTGTTCTGACAATCCCGCACCATATGTAGGTGTACGCCACCTCCACAGTGCTGGCACTGTCCTGTGACCGTAGGGTCGAAATGCTTTATTATTGGAAGACATAGCATCGTATAGGTCTGGAGCCTTAATAGGATGATCTCGTCTGCTTTCTTCAACCCCCTTGCGGGGGGAGGGTAGCGGTGATGACTTTCCTTATAATATTCCATAATGTCCCTATACCGGAGGAGAAGGTAACCCTCCCCGTCTGTCTGCAATGGTATTGACGTAGGAAACCCTGAAATGAGCGCTCGTCCAGCCGCACCTGCAGCCTCATTTCCCCGCAATCCCGGATGGCCCGGTGTCCATATAATACGTCTCTGGTGAGGGTCCGCGTCTCTTATGCAGTTGCGCAGTATTCTGTCGGCTAAGGGTGATGTACCCTGCTACATAGTTACGACACGCTCCCCGCGTATCCGTAATTATGTATCTGGAATTGAGAGGCCGCAAGGGCAATGGCGACCTCCACAGCTTGTGTTGCACTGTGCGCCCTAAAGGCTAGCCCATCCACCCGTGTTCCTTCGTGAATAGCAGCGGCCTTGTACCACCCGTCGATGTTTGGGCCAGCAACGTCCACATAGTAGACACCTGTCTTCTGTCCATATTGTAGCTCCAGCGCCCGAGCGCGCGCCTCACGTCGTGCGGTGTGCTCATCTCTGTCCATTTTATTGGGTAGAGATCGGATAAGAAAGGTGTGCGCCACAGTTCTGGCCCCTTGACACGCTCCTGTTGGTGGAAGTCATGCTTTACATGTAGTCGCGCAAGCATACTTTTGTCAGAGTTCGTCTAGGCCTACCGTGTGTACTGGTTGCGGAGATGGGCTTCCCTGAGCTCTTGATATGAATTACCTACACCCAAAGCCTTGAGACGGCTGTTGGATGTAGAGACAGGAAGATCAAGAGCCCTCTTTAACGTGTTGCTAATGAGTGCTTTGATTTTTTTTTCTTCATGTTTGCGGAGGTAGATGTAAGCGACGGAGTATACAAGACTCTGCAGGTTACAAAAGCGTGCGCTAGCCGCAACGCATCTTTGCACCGAAGTCCCCCTTTCTTGTCGGAGCCCCTGCGGATCATGCGACCCACCTGGTCTCCTTATCTTCCTTAGTTCGGCCAGTGTTGTGTTCTAAACGGGGCGGCACGTCCTCTGATTGTCGTACATAAATCATCCGACGTATCCGCGTCCGTTTGCGTGACAATGTCCAAAGGCGTGCACAGGGCTCTCTAATAGAAGGGGGGGGGGGGGGGGGCAGACGGAGGCTGTACCAAACACCTATTCGTCGATACTCGAGCGACCGGTGTACCTTGCACCACACCCAAAACTGACTGAAGAAGAAAGCGTGATATTCAGACGCCTCCAAAGTAACACATACACGCATGGAACATTAATGCACCGCCTCTACCCAAAGAAGCACAGCTACATATGCCCGCTCTGCAACGTACCGCACACCCCGGCACACTTGCTCCTGGAATGTCACTTTCATGTAAGCCGCAATATGCAACCGGAAACGACTGTGAATCAAGCGAGATAAACGAACGACTTATCAAAATGGCTGACTGGGCTAGTTGGTGATTCATTCTGCTTGCTTGAAATACGAACGCTTAACGTAGACAAGGACTTAATAACACACGGACAAGCGCTTGTCCGTGTGTTATTAAGTCCTTGTCTACGTTACGCGCTCGTATTTCAAGCAAGCAAAACGAACGACGACCACCTAACCGAAACGTGGGAGGCCAAGCTCGCCCTCGAGGACCTGGAAGACCAGGGACAACTCGTCGCCAGGTCCACGAGGGCAGTCGAAGCCAGAGGGTTCCTGGACTAGCGAGCCCTCCCACATCAGGGTGCTACCGGGCATCGCTCGGAACACTTTCGAAAATAAACGTTTATTTCTCTCCCTATTTTTCGTATTACCATTTGTTTTGTCGGAAGCGGTCGTTACACGCCGCATTGCAATAAAACAGTTCCATAACCTCGGCGCCACCTCTTTACTCGTTTTACCCTTTAAAGGGCCACTTAACAACCTCTGAAAATACACAGAACGAGCGCGTGATTCTCTCCTGGCGTTTCCCGACTTATCGGCAATATTCGTGACGCGCAGCTGTCTTTTCACGTGACGTCTTGAGCAAATATGCTCTCGATTGGTCCATGTACGAGACATATCGGTTGTCAATTGTCTCCTTCCATGCTTTGTCATTCCCGTTCTGCCTCGTCTCGCATGACTATCGTGCAGTTCCGTTTCAGTTTCGTATTATTAATAATTCAAGTTACAATGATTGGTACAAACAGATATGCAGACGATGTTCCCAAAATCAACGACTGCAAACGGGACCCTTCATTAAAAAAATAAAACACGAAAAAGTGTACAGCAAGAAAACCCTTCGTTTTGCGCTCTTACGACTGCCCAAACGAGGGTAACAGTGCGTAGCCGAAAAGCGCGAAATCCAGATAGGCTCAACGCTTAGTGCTGACATCGTCCACGTGCTTTATGAAGAGATAACTCGCGAGGAGGAGATAGCGCCTGTCGGAAAGCTGGTGAAGTTGAGAAAGAAACCAGTCTATTAGGGGCCCTTTAAGCGTATACCAGCGGCGTAGGCAGAAACTTTTTTCCGGGAGGGGGGGGGGGGGGGGGGCAGGGGCGCCCTTGATCTGACGTGGGGTCCGGGCAGGTAAGTGTGGTCGAGTGACATTTCGTGCTCTGTAACACATGGCAGAAAAAAAATATTCCGGGTGGGGGGTCACGCGTGCCCGATGTCCACCCCCACCCCCCTGGCTACGCCACTGGCGTATACCACCAACTCTCGATTACTAATTCGATTTCGTGGCACAAGCGCAAGGAAACCCGTGTCTCCGCTAGCAACTAACCAGTTACCACTTAGCCTACTTGAAGCCACGGTATGCGGCGGCAAGTTCACCCTGAGAGCTGTCACGTGCACTGCTTAAAAACAAAAAAAAAGGTAGCGTGCTCATCTCATTTCAAAAGCAACTCTTTCCTAACACCTTATTGCTACCGAACACTCTCACGTTGCCGCCGGACGTGCTGATACGGTTACTTAATCAGTAATAGTATAGTAAAGCCACGACGACACCATGCACCGCCTTCCGTCGGCAGCGTACAAAAACTGCGGCGTCGCCCGCACCTAATTAAATTGACGAGTCGCCCGGCTCTCGGTAGTATTCATGGATGCCGCCGACTGAGACCCGAGTTTCAGCGAGAGGCGTCCCTTTTTTCCCCCAGTTGCTAAAACGACGCCGGTGGCGTTAGAAAGGGACGTGGGGAAGAAGATGAAGGTGTTGGGAAAGAAGGGCCTCCGGGCGATGAAGTCGTAGAGTGCCGGTACGGCGTGGAACGAACCCCAGGCGCACTACTCCGCTCATCGCGGTCTTCAGGAGAGGACGAAGCCGCGAAACGTGAGCTGCATTTAGAAGTGTCAAAAAAAAAAAAAGTTGTATGTAGGCCGCCGTCGTTCTCGCTTTGCTTAACAACCTCTATTTATTTATTTCGAGCTCGCATTTCGTAGAAAGCACTTTCGTGCCAAAAAAATAAAGAAGACGTGTTCTGGGGTTCAGACAACCGCCGGGGTTTCTTCTGAGTGGCGGGAGTAGTAATTAACACATCGAAAACAGTTTCAGTGATGGCGACACCATTTCAGTCCTTGGGCTCTGTGTTGTGTGTGTGTGCGTGTGTGCGTCGTGCGTGCGTGCGTGCGTGTATGCATGCGTGTATGCATGCATGCATGCATGTATGTATGTATGTATGTATGTATGTATGTATGTATGTATGTATGTATGTATGTATGTATGTATGTATGTATGTATGTATGTATGTGCACAGTCATCAGCGAAATATCCGCAATACCAGGTCACTAGATCTTCAACTTAACCAGAGGTGGCAAAATTACTCCCGAAAAGTAATTAACTTTCTAAAATTCTCTTAAGTGTACTTAAATTACAGGTGGTCGAAAATAATGGCATTACATTAATATTGCGTTTGACGAGCTATGAAATTACTTTAGCAAAACTTCGTCATTCAGGCACAACTCATGTGGACTTTATTTACAACAAATCGCACTTAAACCTCAGATATCTTTGTTAAACTTTTCGCGATGACAATCACGTTAGCTTGTCTTGGTTGCTTTTCTTTTTCGATGAGCTTCTCAGCTACGAAGGAAGCGGCCATGCTATATTTTGGCCGAAAGTAATTGGGAAAATAATGAGTAAATTTCTCGCAATTTCTGGCTAGGAACACTCCTTCACATCACTAAGTTACCAGCCCACAAAACCAATTCATTACATTACCCGTTACTACAAAAATTAACTTAATTACCATACTTTCGTTACTATAATTCAATCGCTGCCAAGCCCAAAATAACATCTCTTCTAAACGCTCACAACAATGACTGACCCAAGGCCTTAGTGAGAACTAACAGACAATAAAGCGAAAGAAAGTACAGGGGACGTTATTCGTAGTAATTAAGATGCATGCAGATGCGAAGAAAGTAAATTGGACGAAAAGATAGCTTGCCGCCGGCAGCAACCGAACCTGCAACATTCGGATAACGCGCCCGAGGATATACCAATTGAGCTATACGGTGGTGGTCATCCTCCCGTCCACTTTATTGGGTACATATATATGTGCATTTAAACCTGGGAGTGTTACCGCTGCTCGTAGCCATGACGGCGACTGTGGAACACTTTTTTCTGCCTGGTGGCGTCACGAAGCCCGTGATCTTTCTCGAGAAAGCAGCTGACCAATAATCCATTGCATACTGCCTGAAGGCATCTAGTCTGCCAGAACGAGACCCTCGCTATAAATAAACGAAAGAAGAGGAATTTTCAGGGCTCGTTTTTCTTTGTTAGAGGCAACATTACTGATAACCTGAGACCCAACATTACTGAGAACAGCATTACTGAGGCCTGTCAGACGATGTCGCAACCCGATACAGTGTGACTGGCTTTCAGCCGCACTGCGCATCAAAACGCAATGCCATTAAAACAAGTACATCTAAGCAGTAAGTCGTCTGAGTAGGAGTATCTAGATCAAATTTAAATAAGCTGAATCGTCCAAACGAAGCGCATTCAAAGGTGGGATCGTTTTCACAACAGCGGGAAACCCGCAAGGCAGGAAAGATGGTGTCCGTAGTACGGAATGCTGGCTCATGAAGATGCCCGTTGTTCTAATTCGGCACTGCACTCCGTGTTCCGTCACACGAAGGGGAAAAAGCATCTAAAAAAGCGATATTGAGAATACGGTCCCCACTATCGCAATCAGAGTTGCAATGACGCAGCGTTTCTCCTCGCGAACAGCGGCACGCAGCGGGACATGGGTGCGCGTCGCCATGGCAACACACAGTAGCCATGACGCAGCGTATAGTGTCGTCTGGCCGGACCAGCCGGACTGCGTCGGTAGCAGAAGGCAGCTTGCACGCTGTGCGCACCGCACGCATTTTTGTGCCATTCATCAGTTAGGGCTAGCTTTTCTCCAAGCGAAGGCATGCCCGAACACGTAACATTCGGTGTACAGTTTTATTGTTTCGTTCTTCGAGCGTTCTCGTCCGACTCGTGATACCTGTCGTCATAGTTTCGGAAGGCACCAGGTAAGCAAGAACAGTCGATACTGCTTCGTTTCATTTCGCCTGAAGGTCCAGAAAGTCTCGACAGGTTTTTTTCTTTTTTTTTTTCAAGGTAAATTCCTAATTTCGAAAGCTAACGAATCATTATACGTGTAGCTGCGACTGCGCATTGTTCTAGACAGACAGACAGACAGACAGACA
The DNA here is from genome assembly GCF_013339695.2 of Rhipicephalus sanguineus. Lineage (NCBI taxonomy): Eukaryota > Metazoa > Arthropoda > Arachnida > Ixodida > Ixodidae > Rhipicephalus > Rhipicephalus sanguineus. Next base: position 47,154,794 of record NC_051184.2, on the reverse strand, counting down.
GACAGACAGACAGACAGACAGACAGACAGACAGACAGACAGACAGACAGACAGACAGACAGACAGACAGACAGACAACGAGCTTTGTTGGATCCTGAGGAGTTACTGACAGAGAATCGCGAAAATTTTCGCGATATCACCATTGAAGTAACAGAGATACCAGCTCGTGTCGTTCTTTCAACTACAAAGAGAAATTGATAGGGGATTCTCTTTGTTTTTCAGGTCACATACGTAACGCAGCCACTTCAATAGTTTCCAGACTTCGTGGCTTGCCCGAACGCTGAAATATCATCTGTGACACACCGACAAATGCGTCGTCCAATCGGTGCCTGAAGGTATGTGTTATACATTTGTTGTTGCACTGAAAACACTTCGGCACGTATCCGTGTGCTTGGTTCGGTCAAGTCTTGATGCAGAATGGGTAAGGGATACTTAAAGTAGCCTAACAAACTCTAGGACCTTCAATAATAAAAAAACGGGACCTTTAGTGACGTCATTCTGATTGGTGGTAATGTAACGAAGTTACCTTATCATAAAGGCTGCTGGCATGCTTTGTCCGGCGCTGTGGCATAGTGGTTAAGGTGCTCGGCTGCGGACCTGAAAGTTGCGGGATCGAATCCCAGAGGCGAAATGCCAGAGGCCTGTGTACTGTGCGGCGTCAGTGCACGTTAAAGAACACCAGATGGTCGAAATTTCCGGATCCCTCCACTAAGGCACGCCTCATAATCACATCTTAGTTTTGGCGCGTAAAACCCTGCAAAATATTATTGCAGTCATGATTTCTGCGTTCAAAAATCGTGTGCCGTGTGTGTTTGCAGCAAAGAAATTGCACTGACTGTGTCACTTCTCGCATTCAATGTGAGCCGCGTTTCTTGCACCCATTTACTACAAGAGTTTCACTTTAGAAGCGATTAAAAGGTAATATTTTTTTAAAAAAGCTACGCGCTGTTCAAACGCATCTCTGGAACTGTTCTGCCACTTACAAGGAAGAACCATTGACGCCGGTCGTGAGCGCGATCACCGAGCGGGAGACAGTCCCTTCTCCCGTTGCCATGGAGACGCGACTGCTTCCTATCGTTCTGCTTGTCACGTGTGTAAGCAGCGCCGCTTGCTCGCATTGAGATGACGTAGCTAAAATCAGCTTGCTTTGAGGACAGCGCGAAGTCATGGTACTTGGACGCGTTTACGGAAGTATTCAGAGGGACGAGTCACGCGCTGAGGTCAAGATGATCCCAAAAGTTATTAAGAATAAGGTTCCCCCCCCCCCCCCGTTATCTCTTGGCGCCGTGACGCAGCGTTATTTGGAAACGGCCAACACTATCCCCCGTATTCACAAACGCTCCTCGACTCGAATTTCGTCCTTCACTTGAACAAGTCAAGCACAGCGCCGCTGTTCGACCGAAAATGACGCCGCGCTTCTCAAGAATCGCTGCAGATAATCGCTGATATGCAGTGATTTGTTCCGCCTAGAAACGGCGCTCCCATCGACTTTCTCAAGTCAAGGTGGAGCGTTGAGTGAAGGGACGTTCTAGAATACGGGGGTATGTCCTGGAGTTAGGAGCATTGTGGCCCGTCTGCCTGCGTGATGCAATTGAAGACGCATTTGGGTCCGAAGGTCTTCGAATCATGGGCTAACGAAAAAATTCCAAGACAGTCTTGACGGCTCGCTTCGTGGATATTTTGTCTGGCCTTGGCATTGCCCATCGCGTAACTGCACAGTGCTGGCAAAGAGGTCAGTGCCTACGACACAAAGTTATAGTCTTGTAGCGCAGACAAACGGCGCCTATTTTTTACTGTCTCAGCTATACTTTAAACTTATCAGAGCCTGGCGAGTGCGGGCGTTGGTTGCTGGTTAGTTGGTTGCTGGATGTTGGTTGCGATACCGCTGTGGAAGCTATGCAAAGTGTTCAGCCAGGAAAATGTGTAAGTCCGCGCTTGGATTTCGTCGTTGTAAGCGTGGCCTCCGCAATTGGCACCGGCTGCGCGCTACCGGAACAAATTGCGGAGGCCACAATACGAAAAAGAGACGCCAAGCGATCCAGAAAAACCTATTGACAACCGCATAAAAAGACGGGGTTTGCATATTTCTAAAGTACGAAGCATCTTCATTTATTACTCAGTCTAAAAACGAAAAAAAAAAAGAGATCACATTCGGGTGGCAGAACCATCGAACTATTTCTTGGTGCGAACGCATCTACTGCAAGAAGCATTGCTAGCTTCCGTAGCGTTGCGCCTGATGTATGAAACAAAATGCCACTTTTATGGAACTGTGTAAATCTGCACCAACGAGATGTTGCAGTAATAGCGAATGAGTGTATCATTGTATGACTGCTTTAAGAGAGAAACGGGATATTAATAGGTATTTTTTTCTGTGCTTTAAAGGCCGCAGTGCGATATTGATAGTGAAGGTGATTAAGGTGCCCACATCGCAGCCCAACCTTTATGCATTCCCTGCTTCTTACTGACCACACGCTCAAGCTTTCGAGCCGGACACGCCGACAACAACCCCTCTTCCAAAGCATGAATGATGGCAGGGAATTTCGAGGGCTCGTTTCTTTGTTTGACACTACCTTAGTGAAAACCAGCAGATAATGAAGGTATAGGCGACGTTAGCAGTACAGTTTTAAGTGCATTGTAGCAATTGTGAAGAATGTGAAGTGGAAGAAAAGGCAACTTGCCGCCGGCAGTTACCGAACCGGCAGCCCTCGGAAAGCGCGTGTCACGGTAAGTGCTGTATGTCGTTGCACTGACAACTATTTGGCAACATAGCCAACATAGCCGCGAACTCGCTTGGCCAATTAGGCGACCACTTCTGAAAGCAGATAACTTTCAAAAAAGGAAACGATAAACGCATCGACATGATAACCAGCATGGTTGACCTAATGAGTGAAACATTCCGGGAGATCCCACATATTGTGGGAGTCGATTTTCAGGAAGTAGCCTATGCCGCATTTTTAGGGGCGAAGCTCCTTAAAGCGGCACCCGTTCGTCCCCGTCGTAGTGCGTAACCAGTCTTAACGCTAGTACCAGATCTTGACCTCCAAGGTAGTGCCGGTGGGAGATTTATCCTGTGCGTTGTTGAACAATAAAAAATTCGCAGCGTGCGCGTTAACTAAAACCCCGAATTCTTCTGTCTCTCATTCCCCATTAGCAGCCATTGGCATGTTCCAGTAGGAAACGTTAGTAGAAGTAGAAGTGTAAGTGTTAGCTAAAAGCCGACTTCTTCCGTCTCTCATTCCCATTTGCAGCCATTGTTTACCTCCAAGGTAGTGCCTGGTGAGATTTCTCCTGTGCGTGATTAAACAATAAAAATTTTGTTCAAAACGCCGTTGATTGATGAAATAAACCAACGAAAGACGCCAGATGTTTTCTAAAAGCAAAACGAAAAGACGCCAGACGTTTCTAAAGCAAAACGAAAAGACGACAGATGTTTTCTAAAGCAATGGTTTTCTAAACAATGAAAATTCACAGCGTACATGTAAAATTCAAGTGAGCTGCAAGTCGTCATAACTCTCATCGAACCTTTAGTATAAACGCGCCCGATCTCACGTCGGTGATGATGTACTGGGCAGAATTCACGGAAGATTCACGGTTTACCGATGAACCTCCGCAGCTTCGCCCACTCATCATCATTCACTCCGAGAATATGCTGTGATTTTTTTTCTTTTTTCCATTTTTTTGCATTGCGCGAGCGTTACGAGGTGTCTTCGTCTAACCTTGAGCAGCTGTGGGCATATCGTGAGCTTATCAGGCACGCCGACTACAGCAAAGCCTAAAGGGTAGGTTATGGTCTGATGTAGCGTCGGCGCTCTAGTTAGAACACGGGCGTCAGTTTCCTCGAAACGAAGTGCACGCTATGGTGCGATGATGTGCTTATCGTAATTAGCGGTCTTCGGCGTATTCCTCCGTGTTCGAGCAACCCTTGACTATAGCTTGCTGAATGGTAGGAATACATATGCAATGCTTATTACGCTGTTATAAAAGCGGACAGCCAACACTGCAATCACAACTGACGTTTCCCCGACATGAGGCCTTTACAGGGTCTTTTTTCTGGAGCAGTTTCAAGCACCAGCGTGGTTCTGTGGTACAATGCACTCGACTGCCACTCACAATGCCTGGGTTCGATCCCAACTCGAACCGTGATTTTATTCCTCGCGTAAAAAAAAAAAAAACATCGCACTGCGGGCTGAGAACATCTTAGAGAGATGCACCTTCAGAACGAAGAAGATCCAGAAACTGGGATGAAGCGGGGTTAAGAAAAAGCAATGAAGAACACGCGTTCAGTTGGCGACGAGATTTGGTCTTAGTAGAATAGAACGATACGGGTGCCTAGCTTAAACCAGTCGCCTTCGAGACTTCGTTGTCTCGTTCTCATTTCTGTCTTCGTTCTCGCTTTGCGCACTGCCCCTTTCCGCTGTGCGACGTGCGTAGTTGAATAAACAAAGCCGTACAGACGCGGGGCCGCCGCCCGCTGGCTTTGAAGGGGCCATTTGTTGACGCAAGAACGGGGACGCCGGGGATACTGTGCGCCGCTCAATTTTTCAGGCCGTATACGCGCGGCCTCGACTCGGGCTTAGCTTGGCTCGGTTTGGTTCTGGCCTTGTTTTGACTCGGCGCCGTCGACGACGACCTCCTACAGCGATACAGCGGGGCCGTTTCATTGTATATGGCGACGTCGTGGTCCGGGGGTTGGCTGGATGGATAAGGCTTCAAGGGGTCATGAACCACTTTTCCAAGTAATGATCTAATGGCTTCAGTATCGGAGTGTACTGCCTCCCGAATCGATTGCCGCAAAAATTTCTCGAATCCGTCAAGAATCAGCGGAGTTACGGGGGTTTGGCGCACGCTCCCAGCGCTTTCTCTCTTTTCTCGTGCCGGCAAGCGCACTGGAAGCTAGACAGGGAGGGATGGCATGGGGGAAAGAAGTTACGCCAGCGCGCGTCATGAAACGCGATCGCTCTCCCGCTGTGATTCGCTTGCGCGAGTGCGGCTACCGTGTACTGAGGAGTGCGGCGCCGGCAAGTGGTGGCACCCCGCGGCAAGAAGCGCATCTGATCCGAACGCCGCTCTCGATTTACGTCGGCTATCGGCCAATAAGCATGCTATGTCTCTTGCGACGTACAGCGGACAGACGCCCCGCCCACCGACGAGAGTGAGAACCGGCCTCTGTTTGAAAAGAGGGTGCCTGGGGAAACGGCAACTTCGCGCTCCGCTTGTGGCCATTACGCGGCGCGCACGACTGTAATATTTGGCAGAGCAGTTCATAGCCGTGTCAGCTTTCCGCAGGATGTGTTTTTTCAATCAGCCCAAGGGGTGCTTCATGACCCCTTTCAGGCTTTTGATCGGACGGTGGCTCACGCACCTAGCTGTAACTAGCAGTATGCACTATTAAGGCGAAAGCCTTAGGTGCCTCACCAAACTCGAAGAGTGACCGTCGGCGTCGGTGGCGTCAGTACAAGTGGTGCAAAAAAAATCATCACGCGATGACGTCACAGATCGCCAAAACTTGTGGTCATTGTGACGTTATCATTACATAGCTATGACATCACATGCCGTGACGTCATATGATTGTTTTGTGGAGTGTTGCCTACATCTTACTTCGAAAACGTTTTAGTATTGAACTCTCCTTGTTAGTACGGCGTGTTCTTTTTTATTTTGGCGTTTTATTTCTAGCGCTCACTCAGTTGCGTCATTTTACCTGCATTGTTAGTATATTCATTACTCCCTTGTAACCCCCCCCCCTTAATGCATTTCGGGCCCCTACGGTATACAAATAAATTAATAGTAAATAAATAAAAAATAACTATACTATACCACGTTATATACTCCATCTCAGCATTTACTTCTAGCGCCGTGAAGGCTGCAGGGCTCCTCAGGCAATCAAAACGGGAAAGCAGTAGCACGGATAATTGGGCTAGTTGGTACTTGTTCATCTTTAACGGTATATGGCTCACACACAAATGCGGGCACTTGAAAAAAGCGCCTGTGAGAACAGCGCCTGTGTTGTTCTAGTGTCCGTTATGGTGGCTAGAGGGGGAGGTGGCTCGAGCGCGGCGCCCTCGCCGGTCATGACACGCGAGGTGGTGCTGGCATCTAACTGTCATGATGCCTTTTCGCCGCTGCTGCCTGTTTCCTGCGTACACGGTACTTGGCAGCTCGCACCGTAATTAACACGCCAATGCATCCAAGCTTTCCAAAATAGCGCTAAGGCTCTAAAAGCATCCTATAAATATGTTCCGGTCCATGTAATGTTATCAGGGTTCGTTTCACTATGCCCGCTTTTGGCCAATAACGTTCGCTTTTCAGAACTTGCACGTAACCTGTCGTGTAAGTGTGCGTTGTATGTCTGTCCGTCAGTGGCATAGCCAGAGGGGGGGGGGGCACACCGGGCCCATGTCTCCCCCCCCCCCCCCCGAATTTTTTTTTTTTGCCATGGCATACACAGCACAAAATGGCACTCGACCACATCTGCCTGCCCTGCCCCCACTTGAGATCATGGAGGTGCCCACCCCCCTCCCGAAAAAAAATTCTGCCTGCGCCCCTGGCGTCCGTGTTTGTGAGCGCGCCACATTCTGTAAAAAATGAAAAAAGAAAGGTCTCTCATAGGTTGTGTTCACCCGCGCGAGCTCGTTGTTTTCTCGGTGTTTGCATGACGTCGTCACGCCGTGTTGCACATATATACGTACTCACCGCAGTTATTTACTCGCTCATTACACCTAAATATACAGAGAAACGATGCAGCAAATAACTACGTCACGAGCACGACGGAGTGATGGGGCGCTTACCGGGCTCTTTTCCGACAGCACCAAACCCATTTAGCGCCACGAAAACTCGAATCCTTAAAAAAAAAATCACAGCATATCACGGAGTGAATGATGATGAGTGGGCGAAGCTGCGGAGGGTTCATCGATAAACCGTGAATCTTCCGTGAATTCTGCCCAGTACATCATCACCGACGTGAGATCGGGCGCGTTTATACTAAAGGTTCGATGAGTTATGACGACTTGCAGCTCACTTTAATTTTACATGTACGCTGTGAATTTTCATTGTTTAGAAAACCATTGCTTTAGAAAACATCTGGCGTCTTTCGTTAAGCAGCTGGCGTCTTTTCGTTTTGCTTTAGAAACATCTGGCGTTCTTTCGTTTTGCTTTTAGAAAACATCTGGCGTCTTTCGTTGGTTTATTTCATCAATCAACGACGTTTTGAACAAAATTTTTATTGTTTAATCACGCACAGGAGAAATCTCACCAGGCACTACCTTGGAGGTAAACAATGGCTGCTAATGGGAATGAGAGACAGAAGAATTCGGCTTTTAGTTAACGCGCACGCTGCGAATTTTTTATTGTTCAACAACGCACAGGAAAAATCTCCCACCGGCACCATCTTGGAGTTCAAGATCTGGTACTAGCGTTACGACTGGTTACGCACTACGACTACGACAACTACGAGGGACGAACGGGTGCCGCCTTAAGGAGCTTTGCCCCTAATAAAAAAATCAGTGTCACCTCATGGAAGGGCGAACAAGGAATGCGGCAACAACAAATTGAACTGTTACACGAAGTAAGGCTAGCAGCCGACTCCCACTTCTGGATCCGATCTCGTGTAACCCAACAAACCGCTGTTTTAAGGGGATACGGCTGCTACAAGGACCGAAGCGGTTTTCGGGCTGCCAGTACTCTAAAAGCGAAGTAAGCGTTCAGAGCGCACCAAGTCCGCGCCTTTACGAGCAAAGTTCACAGTTGCGGCTCGTGCGACGCAGCGTCCCCCCCCACCCCCACCCCCACACACACCGAAGGTCCTTCGCCCGACGAAAGACGGCCGGTGCGGTTCCCCTCTTCTTGAGGAGCCATCGACTGCAGGCTTCACACGCCGTGCAACGTTATCGTACGCACCCTTCGTGCGACGGAGATGGCCGGCTTGTTTCATCTCTGCTTCAGCAGCGTTCGCCCCCAGCGCTTGCGTGTTTTTACTCGCGCGTAAAACATACGATGCGCGGGGAGTTGTTATCGATTTGGACTTTATACGAATTTTTTTTTTTAATTTTCGACGTTTAACATACCAAAACCACGATGTGATTATGAGGGATGTCGTAGTGGAGGGCTCCGGACATTTTGACCACCTGGGGTTCTTTAAGGTGCACCTAAATCTGAGTTTATACGGAATATGACGGCGACGGCAAGAACTCGCCCATAGTGTCCACAAAATGCTATCTCAATAAAATACAATGTCTTTGTTAGCGAAAATCGGCAGATGAGGAAGCAAAGGAAGGTATAGGGAACGTTAATTTTACCGTTTTAAGTGTATTGTAATAATTGCAATACAATTGTGAAGAAAGTAAAGTGGATGAAAAGACAACACTTGCCGCTGGCAGGGACCGAATCTGCAACCTTCGGATTACGCGCCCGATGCTCTTACCAACTGAGCTACAGCGGCGGTCGTCCCTTCCTCCTTGCATGCATAAGTGATCGTGCCGCTGTAAGTGAACGTACAATACAAGCTATAGTGTAGCATAAGTGATTACGGGTATTGGCTTATGTTGGCTAAGTGACGGCTCATCTCGGCTAGTGTTGTACGACGTCGGCTACAGTGATGCCATGGGTACTCACTACGGGGAAGGGGCTCCCCTCTTTAACAAGGGGCCCTCCTCTATCATACGCGTGCTACATCCGAACCATAGGCGTCGCAGCATTTTTTATGCTTGTGCGCCCGTGTCACTTGGGCACACGTAACATACGGTTCGACACCTCACGTGTATGCATAATAACTGTTTATCATTCATTCATTCATTCATTCATTCATTCATTCATTCATTCATTCATTCATTCATTCATTGCTATGGCTATCAGTGCTTCTCTTGGTGAACCTGCCACTTGCTTCGTGAATAATTCTTAGTAGACATTTACACGGCGCCATTCCAGGCATTCCATTTATTTTGCAGTCGTTTGGTTAAAGGATGAAATGGATACTAAATTTCTTTTCTGCAGTACTTCTGATTGTGCAGGTTATGAGTAAAACTATTGGTATATAGATAACAGAAGTCTGCAATTAACCAGATGGAGCACGGATGCTTTTCAGGCTGACTTAAGCTAACCATGTCGTTAACACTTGGCTTTATCGACAAACCGTTTTTTTTTTTGCACGACCATAAATTTTCTAAACACACTATGTTATCATGTTATTTACGACGGCATGGGGAGGATCTTGGCCTTGGCTTTAGACTGCGTCTACTTTTCTTTTAGATTGCGGATGCTGTGCGTGTATGGGCCAGCACAAGCCGGGCAGTCTAACGATTCCTTTAGAGACCTGGATGTTTTTTTTTCCTCGAATGTCGTCACGTTATTCTAATTGGCGACTTTAATTGCGTGTTAAATACGCGGACTGATGATGTTCAAGGTCCTGACTGGGGTCGGCCTGCTTGGAATTCACGTGAGCTGCGTCGCCTTGTCCAGCACTTTTCATTACTGGATGCGCACAATGTCGTGCACGGAAATACCTTTGTTTGGACATGGCGACACGGACCGTCCTCCAGCAGGCTCGACCGCGCTTATGTTCCCCGTGCCTTAGAGGCGTTTGTCTCCGATTTACATGTTACGCCCTTCCCATCTTCTCCTGTGTATATCTCTGATCATCGCCCCATTGTCCTAGAGCTTGAAATTCCATTTTCTTTTTCAGAAAGCCATGGCGCCTTGATGTTCGTGTCCTCCAGGACGCGCGTTCGAAGTCGGTTTTGTCACGTGCAATACGTGTGTCGCTCGCTACATCTGCTCCAAATGACTGGGATGCGCTTAAAACGCAGTGGCGTCTGCACTGTTCAGTTGAAGGGCGTTCGCTGCGTCGTCGCGTTTCTGAGGAGCTGGCCGATACTGCAACGAAGTTGCGCATCGCCCTGCTCGCCGAAACGCCGTCTCCCCTAATGCGAGCTTGGCAGCGCGAGCTGCGTGAACGCTTCCAACGCTTGACTGCTACCTCGTCTCTGGCGGCGGCAGCGTGGCGTTGTAGGTACAAACCCCTGTGCGCATCCTGAGGTACTGCGCTATGCGAGGCATTCATCTTTTGGGCAGTCACAGTCCTTTGTCTCTATGACCACACAGATACCACCTGCGCAGCCGCTTCCTCCGCGTGATCGATCTCTTGGCGCATTTTGAAGCGATGGCATGTTCGGCCATGCAGACGAACTGTGGTATATTACCGCCAATGCTTAGAGGGTTGCCCCGTGCTCCTCAACAAGTCGCTGATTCACTGCACGTCCCTCCGTCCCCCGAAGAGATAAAGGCCGTACTGCAATCTATGATGCGCGGAACGGCCCCTGGGCCAGACGGTTTTACAGTTGAGTTTTACCTGACATTCTGGAATGAGATCGGTGCTGCCTTTACTGCGGTTATCCGGCGGTGTTTTGAGGACGGCCTCTTTCTATCCAGTTTTCGAGATGGCCGCATTGTACTAATACCAAAAGGTGACGCTTCATCTCTTAGTCCTGAAGAATGGAGGCATATCACACTACTTCATGTTGATTATAAGATCTTCGCGATGGTCATAGTTCAACTTATGAGGGCTCTGTCGAACACCTTGGTTGGTCATCACCAGGCTTGGTCAGTGCCTGGACGAGAAACGCACAGCGTGTCCTTTACCACACGCGATGTCATAGCCTATACGCGGTCGCGGTCTGCGCGTGGTCTCCTTGCGTCTTTGGACCAGGAGAAAGCATTTCATCGACTGGAGCACGCATATAGACCTTTTCGCTGTTTGTAAACACAGCTCCTGGACGGCTTCCGGTTTTGTGCGCTGACGTAGCCTAGTAGCATTGGCGGGGATAAAAAAAAAAATCACAGCATATCCACGGAGTGAATGATGATGAGTGGGCGAAGCTGCGGAGGTTCATCGGTAAACCGGGAATCTTCCGTGAATTCTGCCCTGTACATCATCACCGAAGTGAGATCGGGCGCGTTTATACTAAGGGTTCGATGAGTTATGACGACTTGCAGCTCACTTTAATTTTACATGTACGCTGTGAATTTTCATTGTTTAGAAAACCATTGCTTTAGAAAACATCTGGCGTCTTTCGTTAAGCAGCTGGCGTCTTTTCGTTTTGCTTTAGAAACATCTGGCGTTGTTTCGTTTTGCTTTTAGAAAACATCTGGCGTCTTTCGTTGCTTTATTTCATCAATCAACGGCGTTTTGAACAAAATTTTTATTGTTTAATCACGCACAGGAGAAATCTCACCAGGCACTGCCTTGGAGGTAAACAATGGCTGCTAATGGGAATGAGAGACAGAAGAAGTCGTTTTTTAGCTAACACTTACACTTCTACTTCTACTAACGTTTCCTACTGGAACATGCCAAAGGCTGCTAATGGGGAATGAGAGAGAGAAGAATTCGGCTTTTAGTTAACGCGCACGCTGCGAATTTTTTCTTGTTCAACAACGCACAGGAAAAATCTCCCACCGGCACCGCCTTGGAGGTCAAGATTTGGTACTAGCGTAACGACTGGTTACGCACTACGACTACGACAACTACGAGGGACGAACGGGTGCCGCTTTAAGGAGCTTCGCCCCTAAAATCACAGCATATCCACGGAGTGAATGATGATGAGTGGGCGAAGCAGCGGAGGTTCATCGGTACACCGTGAATCTTCCGTGAATTCTGCCCAGTACATCATCACCGACGTGAGATCGGGCGCGTTTATACTAAAGGTTCGATGAGTTATGACGACTTGCAGCTCACTTTAATTTTACATGTACGCTGTGAATTTTCATTGTTTAGAAAACCATTGCTTTAGAAAACATCTGGCGTCTTTCGTTAAGCAGCTGGCGTCTTTTCGTTTTGCTTTAGAAACATCTGGCGTTCTTTCGTTTTGCTTTTAGAAAACATCTGGCGTCTTTCGTTGGTTTATTTCATCAATCAACGGCGTTTTGAACAAAATTTTTATTGCTTAATCACGCACAGGAGAAATCTCACCAGGCACTACCTTGGAGGTAAACAATGGCTGCTAATGGGAATGAGAGACAGAAGAAGTCGGCTTTTAGCTGACACTTACACTTCTACTTCTACTAACGTTTCCTACTGTAACATGCCAATGGCTGCTAATGGGGAATGAGAGACAGAAGAATTCGGCTTTTAGTTAACGCGCACGCTGGGAAATGTTTTATTGTTCAACAACGCACAGGAAAAATCTCCCACCGGCACCACATTGGAGGTCAAGATCTCGTACTAGCGTTACGACTGGTTACGCACTACGATTACTACGACTACGAGGGACGAACGGGTGCCGCCTTAAGGAGCTTCGCCCCTAAAAGCCTTGGCGAGTAGCCCGCACATTTTCAACACTTTTCTCCCTGTGTCTGGCCAAATATTTTAAATAAATATTCTTCTGAGCTGCACACACAGCAGTACAAGAGTTAGGCCTTCACTTTAAGCGCCTTCCTTTTACCTGAAAGCGATGGAAGAGTCTTTCCTTAATTTGGCACAACATAAATAACACGCTTTCTGCTTCGGCGTTAGAGAGTGATAATTGAAGTGACCGGAAGTTTTTAAGTGCGAATGCACTTTATAAGCGACCCTGAATCCGCCGTCCCATAGCAACGGCGCGAGGAGCGGAGAGGAGCGTCTGTAGCAACGTTGCAGCGACGTCACGCCCCACGTGACTGCGCGCGCTCCGCCCTCCGCTCGGTGGGTGCGCGCGCCCCGCGCATTGTCTGTGGTGATGAAGGCCGGCGGCGAGACGCCGAGCGAAAGCGTGCGAAGCGAGCCGAGCACCCCGAAGCCGATCTGGCGCGGGGACGCGCGATGCGTGAGCGAGAGCGGGCCCTCGAATTTGATCGGCCGGACGCGCGCTTCAAGCGAGACTTCCTGGACCGCAGCTTCGGATATAGCTGCGCGGTGTGCGATCGACTGTGGTTCGACAACAACCTGAGCCCCATCTCGGGCGTGCGCAACGCCGCCAACAAGTTGAACGCGTTGCGGGTTCTTTGGGACGAGTTCGGAAGACAGATGATCATCATCAGTAAAAGTGCTTTGCACTTAAAAACGGCCAGACCTCTGCGGGTCGGCTGGCGCGTGCTCTCTCGCTGCCGTCTCCTTCGCTCGGCTCTGCAGTTTAGTCGCCCCCCCCCCCCCTCATAGCATCACCCCGTGCTTCGCACTTCCTCATACTCCCCTTCGGGGAAATGCGGGTTTTTTTGGGGTGCAACACGTGCTGCTGCTATCGCAATCTTCAAAGCGAACGTGCTCACAGCCTACGGCTTTCCGCATTCATTTGTGGAATTAATCAGAAACACCTACGCTGATATAAAAAGCACACTGGTTCTGTATGGCTGGGAAAGTGCTGCTTTTCCCCTTACACGTGGGGTTCGTCAGGGATGTCCATTGTCCCCTGCACTATTTGTCCTCAGCATTGAGCCGTTTTTGTGTGCTTCAGAGGCTGATTCGCGCGTCCGGGGTCTTGCACTTCCTGGTAGCAGTGTTGTGAAAGTCACAGCTTTTGCTGACGACATAACCCTGTACCTTTCAGATGAAGATAGTCTTTCACACAGCCTGCGTGTGTTCTTCGAGTACGGTGACATTTCAGGTGCAGCACTGAACTTCTCCAAATCCCGGTATTTGTTCATTGGCTCTCCGAACTCCCGGCTTAGCTCCGTTTCCCCTATTCAACCGGCAACATCCCTTTGTATTTTAGGTATTTTATACAACAACTACGGCATTTGTGACTCCGTTTGGTTAACCGCTCTCGAAGAAGTCAGACAAAAAATTCAGGACGAACAGGATTTCGACTTTCCGCTTCTTGAGCGGCGATACCTTGCGCAGACTGTATTTTGCGGTCGTGCTTGGTACCTCTGTCGCGTGGTGCAGCCGCCATTGCGTATCGTGCGTTCATTGCAGTCGGCTTTGTGTTCCTTTTTTCTTTTGTTAGGTGACACTGAGTCGGTCTCTCGTGCGGTGCTAGGACAAGAGCGTTCCCAGGGAGGCTTTGCTTTCCCTTCGTTGTCCATACGCTGCCGGCTACTGGCACTGCGTTGTCTGCTGCGCCTTTTAGAAGGTGAAGAAACCCCTGCACGAACTCTTGCGTATTACTTTCTGGGCACTCACCTCCAGTACTTAATGCCTCATGTGCATCTTAACAGAGGCCCACAGTCAATAACACTTCCTGGATTTTATGCAACAGCGGTTGCATTTTTTCGGCATGTCCAGTCGACCTGTCTTGGAGTAGATGTGCTGAATAATCCTGTTGTTAACATAACAGCTGCTTTATTGCTCCCGTTAGTTCCTCCGGCTCGCCGCGCACGGCCTAGTCGTGTGACTTGGAGCGCGCTAACAGCGTCTTTTCTTCCTAGGTACCTCCGGGACTTCATGTGGCGTCTGGGATGGGGTGTGCTTCCCACTCTCGACCGCCTCGAGCGGTGGAGAATGGTCCAGTCAGCAACATGCCCGAACTGTCCCCTTCAGGAAACAAATGAGCATGTTTTGAGGCAATGTGTCATTGCGCGTATTTTCTGGAGGGCCGTGCATGCCGGATTTCGCGGCCTCGGAGTACCGCTTCGTTTCTTCTGGGCGTTGTTCTCGAAGTCGCTTCGCGTGCCTTCTCATTATTACCGGCGCTTTCCGTCTTTGGCGCAACCGCTGCGAGGCGGTTGCAGGAGGCCGCCGCCGTCGTGCTCTCTTCCCAATCGTAGAGCGACTGTAAACGGAGCTTCTATCTGTTCTGTCGGAGGAGCTCTTCTTCCTCGGTGAGAAGAAATTCTTTCGGCACTGGTCTTGCCCCTTCGTGTTGGTCTGTGACAGACGCATGAAGCTTGTTTTTCGGCCTGCCTGGTTTTGGTAAGCTGTTGTCTCGGTTGGTATTGGCAGAAGCGCCATGTAAATACACAAAATGTACATATTGACGTTTTATTTGTGTTTTCTGTTTTACCATGTAAGGTGCATATATATACCTAGCTTTTTGTGACATATTATTTGTATGTGTGTGTAAATGTGCTAAACATCAATTGTACGTGTTGCCTACGCGTAATTTCATGTGTTTGTTTATGTCCATGTTACCGAATTATGTTATGTCTTTCTCGTGAGAGTATTTCTAGCAAGAAAACGTCATGTTGAATTGTTATTGATGTTAACCGTCTGTGATACAATAAATTTTTCTAAACACACAGGATAGTTTATGTAGTCCGGTAACATATGCAGAGCTACGCATTATGCTTCAGCAAATGAACGCCTCTGCCACAGCTGGCCCCGATGGGCTACCACTAATTTTGTAGCCTTAGCTACACTGGCCGAGCCGGAGCGGTTTCGCGTGCGCGTACAAGAGCCGTGCTGCGCATGCGCGAGGAGCAGTGATGTCACACAGCTGTCGCACCGGAACGCTGGAACACTAACGCGATGAGCCCGTGGCTGCCGGCGGGCAGATCGCGTCCCTGTCGCGTGTGCAGCGTCGACTGACCGAGTGCGTCCACTGCTGCCACTGCATGAACGCGCTAACTGCGCCACGGGCGATGGCGTCCCTCTCCGTCGGGCAAGGTCTCTGACGTCATGGAGGGAGTGCGCAGGCCTTCTCTTGTCTAGGTGGTGTTGACCGGGCACGAGACGCTGCCATAGAGACGGCAGCGTGTTACTACACTGACCACCGAGCCGTCTTTGTGGCAATAGAGAAATGGCGGTGAGCAAAAGTAAATATACATGTGTCACATATTGCGTACACCATGTGTGTGTCATTGAAGCAGCAGTAAGCATGATAAAAAAGCTAATCGTGGACAACCAGGAGAGCTAAGAATAATCAGCTGAACCTTAGCTCAGGCTACGATACGTATATCCCGGCATAGCCGAGCTAAGCTACTACAATTTTTTAACACGAAAGTGTTTTATGCCGGGGTCCACCAAGACTTTCTTGACGTATTTCCGTCACGGAAATACATTAGCAAAATAAACGCCATCAAATGGCAAAGAAAAAAACTAAGAAAAAGTTCCCTTGAAAAGAGTCGAACCCATGACCTATCGGCCCGTGACATGACTGGTGGGCGTTTAGCCCACTGAGCTACCGCCAAACACATAACGGAGGCTACATGAAAGCGCCTTTTATCTTTCACACTTTCCTCTCACAGTGCTCTTGCATGGATGGATGGATGAATGCTATGAGCGTCCCCTTTATAACTGGGTGGTGACATGTGTGCCACCAGGCCGAGAAACAAAACAAAAAAACACGCCGTCGCTGCGAACGTCCCATTCGGCGCTTTTCCAATAGAAGTGTAATTTAGTTTAACACACCGCGAGGTGGTGGCTTTAGCCCAAGCCTCGCTCATAGCATCCATCCATATTGAAAAATAGCTCTCCGACGCTCGTCTGGCTGTCGCACCGCGTTCCCCGCTCGCCCTATGAGAATTAACTGTCGGGCCAGAGGGAAGACAAAACGCGCGTAGCGTTTCCCTTCACGTTTCACGGCGCTTTAAGGCTGGTTCACACCGGCGACTAGCACCGGTCGCGCGACTAAGCTAGTCGCAAAGCGACTGGTCGCAAACGGTCGCAAATGGCCGTTTTGGTCGCAAAGCGACTGCTTTGGCTCAGTCGCTCGCTGCTCGATTTTTCAGTCGCGCGACTGCAGTCGCAAATAGCTGAACCAATCAGATGCGCAGGAACAGGACATCAGCCTATTTTACGGGGCAAGGGCAATGCAAGCTGTATACGAGCAGACGTGAATTTTATATGGCGACGTATATAGGTCGCACGCAGGTGTGAACATCGGTCGCTTTGAGTCGCTTTTTGACCGCCAGTCGCAAACGGTCGCGCGACCCTTGCTAGTCGCCGGTGTGAACGAGCCTTTAGAGGAGTGCATATCGAATATCAGTGTTTATTATGTGCTTGTTGATGCCATATTTGCGCGGGATTCACCCATATGCGGTGTCCACGTATATGCTAAGAACTTCAGCTACCGCAAGGGTTAAATCATAATCATGGGCGTTAGTCGTCGGCACGTAGATGTGCGTCAACGTGAGTGCGTGCACATCAGGCGGTGCTACATCTGCCAAACAACAATAGACATTATATTTAAGCTCTGATATACCAATGCACCAAAGCAATCAACTACTCCCGTGACGACACGTTTCACTTTCGTGTTATACCGATTCCTATGACAGAGGGATCAACCATCTTTTTTTCTTTTTTACAAGACCTTCTTTGGTGTGATACATTTCCACCTATTTTCGATGCTTAACAGGATTCCTGCTGATGGGATTAGACCAGAAACGTTTCGTGAGAGCAGAGTCATACTCCTGGTAAAGAGCGGTGGTGAGCCGTCTGACCCAAATGCGTGGAAACACATTCCTTTACTGAACTCTGACCATAGAGCTTTCTCTATGCTCTGACTATAAGATAGCTGCTATTCTAGCGCATCACATAACAACTGTCCTTCCTAAAATAATCAGTAATGTACAAACATGCTGTGTTACAGGTCCTACGATTTTTTCTTCACTTGCTTTGATCCGTCATCTGTTCACGTTTGCTACGAGAACACACGTGTCTGGTGTTTTCGTCTCCTTGGACCAAGAAAAAGCTTTTGATAGGGTTGAACGTAATTAGTATCTCTTTGTAGTGTAGTAATGCTTCGGTTTTCCAACACGCTTTGTAGAAGTTCTTCGTCTGCTTTATACCGACCTGGAAGCTTGCCTGGTAGTGAATGGCCCCACAACCAAACCCATTGCCGTGAGCCGAGGTGTACGACAAGGTTGCCCGCTCTCCGGACTTCTTTTTGTACTCTGTGTAGAACCATTGCTGGAACAGATTCACAGGTGCAATTCGATACGAGGATTCCCTCTCCCGGGCCAGGGAGAGGTGACAGTGGCAGCTTATGCCGATGATGTTTCACTTTTTATTGGAAATATTGACAGCTACAGGGCATTTCTGCAACTCTTCCACACCTATACAGTCGCCTGACCTGTGCGCGCCTGAATCCGCAATAAAGTAAGGCAATGCGCTTCGGAAGGTTCGATGAAGAGTTTCCCGATGTCGTCCACTCGGTGGATGGAGTGAAAGTCCTGGGAGTGACTTTCCTTGCTTCCGGTGAAGCGCGAGTTCGTGTTGTGTGTGTTCTCACTACTTATTTCTAAGGCTGTAACCTCGGCTATACGCATAGTCAAAGTACGTCGGTTCCACTGCCCGCTGCAACGTCCTCGGCCTTCTTGGCCTTATCTGGGAACGACTATAGATCGACAAACGTCGCGCAGACCTCGCGAGCTTACGTTTAACCGTCAGAGCGGTGGTTAAGACTCAACCTTACGGAAAGCGCGGCCGGGCAGCTCGGGCATTAATCCCTTTAACGCCCGCGAGGGGCTTCCAAGAAAGAAAAAAAAGAGCAGCCAATCACAGTAATGGGGATGCGATGAAAATCCCGCCAACTAGGCTAAGGGAAGTGGGGAGGGGGGCACGTACAGACTTAGCCCTCGAAGCGCGCACGCAATGATGCACCCCCCCCCCCCCCCGCCCCCCAAATGCGGCTTCCCCTATAAGCTGCTTGCGCTCGGAGCCCTGCAATGCAGCAACGAGGCCGTATGCTTTATTCGTTCGTTTATTTGCTTCCGTCGCGAAAGTGGCCGTGGCAGGTGTAGTAACTCAGCGAGTCGCCATATTGCGGCTCGTCGCAGTCAAGCGCGCTAATAATCCGCCCGGGGAGGATTTGACATCTCTGGCCATTTAGCGGCTTATTAACGAGCTCGTTTGATTTCCAATTAGTCGCGCGTTTTATGGGGCGCGCTTACCGCCCCGCTCGGCGATCGAGAGTGCGACGGTCACTTCGCGTTTTTAATTACGTATTTCCTTCTTTTGTCATAAAGCCGGCGGTTGTTTCGACATCTCGCCAACCCCTAAGGTTTGCGTTTGAGTTTGGATCTGGGTCAGTATGTTCATATTTTTGAGCATTTGAACCAATCGAAAGACGAAACACAGTGTTCCATTTCTCTCCTTGGCTGCTTAAAATCCTCAACAGTTCTAAAGTTGTCTAAAGTTTAATGTAACTTTGCTGTAGACGAAGCGGAAAAGAAGGTAGCAACTCCAGGGATTCGATTGTGCAATCTCTAGCGCAACCTCTTCCGCGACCTCAGAGGAATTATGCATATGTAGAGTTGTCATTATATGCTCTTACAATTGCTTCATCCCAACGCAGGCATCTCCCAGAATGAGTTAGCGGGACGCGTGATTTGCGAAACAAGTGGAACTTCCGGGAATTCTAGGAACAGTCGTGGACAAATGAAATGCGAACAGCTGACGCAAGCGATAGATCGAGAGTAAAATTTCGCACCGGTAATTAGAATATTGCACAAGATTGTTTGGGCCTCACGCTACGGGGACAAATATATCGCACTCTGACATTACGGATATATACTGAAAACCAAAAAAAAAAAATAACGCGTTTTAGTTTACCCTTACTCCTTCGTATTTCAATTGTGTATGACCGCGCGCAGCTTCTGATTCAAACTTTGAATGTGTGACGCTTTATGACGTACGAAGAGACACCTTAAATCAGAAGCGCTGTGTGTCGAGCAGAAGTTCGCACTTCATATTGGAAACCGTGAGTGAAATAACTTTAATAAAACCTCGTAAACTTTTGTAAGCGACTGTATGTATAGGTAGTTCATGCTCTTGCGGTTCAGTTACTTCGTTGGAACTGCTGGTGGCGCAGCGGTATTAGGGCGTATGTTTCGAAACAAAAAAATTACCAAATCCTTCTCGCAGTAAGAACCTTTTTTTTCTTTTTTGTAGTTTTCTATTCACCACTATACTGTTTTGCTTGACCGATATAAGATGGACAGCGTGAC
Source organism: Rhipicephalus sanguineus (assembly GCF_013339695.2). Lineage (NCBI taxonomy): Eukaryota > Metazoa > Arthropoda > Arachnida > Ixodida > Ixodidae > Rhipicephalus > Rhipicephalus sanguineus. The sequence goes on along the minus strand of NC_051184.2, from coordinate 47,135,007 downwards.
GGCAACGCACGCTTGTTTTTGGTAATATCGCCATTTTCATTTGGAAGCAATCAACTTCCATGGGAAGGTAATAACTCGCATGTTCTTGCATTGCACTTTTTTTTGCTATGCGGCAGCGGCGGCCGGTAATGGAACCGCCGACCCGGCGATGCTTCTAAACTTCGTGCATGATTTCGCAGCCCATCCCTCAGCTTCTTTTGAGAAACATCCGCTCGTTTCGTATTCTAGGCTTATGACAGGGACGTAGCCAAGGGGGGAGGGGGGTTGAAAGTTTTCAAATTTGCTTGCGCATATATACACGCACACATACAAACGCACGCACGAACATACATAAAGTATGGTTGAACCCCCCTCCCTCTCCTCCCCCGAAATAAATTTCTGGCTACGCCCCTGGCTTATGACATGTTTTCGACGAGCTTTGGATTACGTCACCGACATGCCTGAGGTTCGCCAAGGTTTTTGACGAAACCCTGCACTCTTGCCTGTGTACTACAGTACGCCACGGCTGCAGTTAGTTTCGTGCGGATCATTTTCCGTGCGGGCCACTGCTAAATCACTGCTACGCGCCGATATTACCACCAAACCTCATAATGTGGAACGCGTTGTCTTGAAACCAAACCGTCTTGGTAGATTAGCGGCTAAGGTGTCGCGCTGCTGCGCTGGAGGACGCGGGTTCGATTCCCGACCACGGTGACCGCACTTGGCGTACTCAGTTTGAAGTGCACGTTCAAGAAACCCAACACAGGTGGTCAAAACTATTCCGGAATTCGCCACATTACAGTAGGACTCGTAACCACTTGTGGGCTTTGGCACGCGGTGCACAGGAATCTAACTTATATTTATTACTTATCTCGATATAGCACTTTAAAAGCGCGCGGGGAACTGATCTGCAGAAGCAGTCTTCTCCTTGTACCATCTCTTGATGCAGAGAAGCTTGTTTTCAAGAACGCATTTTGAAGTTCTAATTTTCGCACACACAAGTTTTGGAAGACATCCAGTTTCAACTTGTGACAAGATCGACGTCTTCTGACTGAAATAATGTCCATTTTATTGTGTAGTAAAAACATGTTTCAGTGGTTTAGCTCGGCTATGCCAGGATAACGTAGCTTTAGCAAAGGTTCAGCTGATTGTTCTTAGCTTTCCTGGTTGTCAAGGATTAGCTTGATTGTCATGCTTACTGCTGCTCCAATGACACACATGGTATACATATTATGTGGCTCATGTGTATTTATTTTGCCAGGCAACTACTTCGGGATCCGATGAGTTAAGCTTCTCCGCTCTTCTGCGCCGTTAAGCAGCATTTGCGCTCTCCTTCTCCATGGCTAAACCACACTGGCAAACGCCAGTCAGAGGCGCTATCAAGCGGCTCCAGCGCAGTGTCAGACGGCGACTGCACAGCGAAGGCGAATAGCTGCGCGCGCGCCGGCGTCAATACGTCTACCAAGGCTACGACGTCACTCCTCTTGAAAGCGCAGACCGGCGGCAGCGAGTCGCGCGCGGCAGCGGCGTAGTGCGCGGGAGGTGCCGGCTCCGATGCGCCAGCTGTGTGACATCACTGATCCTCGCGCATGCGCAGCACGGCTCTTGAGGAGCCACGCGAAACTGGCACGGTTAGGCCAGTGTAGCTAATGCTGCAAGTTGTTCCTCACCATGTTCCTCACCCCCGCTGAAATTTGCAAGCAATTATCACTCGCAGAACGGGGCACCTGTTGCGCGTTTTTGAAGCATTGTTTCTTGGCGTTGTTTGAACGTATCCTGAAGCAAGTGATATAGTTTAATTGTAATAATGCGAGAAGGCGAATGCAAATTGTCCAACGAGTTTGTATTTTTTCCTGACGGTTGATCAGTAACGAAAGTAAGAACACACGATGTTCACAGAAAACGGCTGATTGCTTTCCCTGAGCCGTTTGACGATTGAGTTGACGGTTGATCATTAATGAGAATAGCAAAACAAAAGTTTGCCGCAAACATCTGATTGCCTTCCCTGAGTAGTTTCAAAACGTATCTCCACAGCCGCGAGCGGTTGCTTGGGCTAAACCGCAGTAAAGAACGTGCCGAATGGGCCACCGCGAAGTTCGCTAATCAACTCGAGGTTTCCGAAAGAAAACGAAAATTAGCGAAGCCAGCGACGTACGCACTGCTTCGTCACTTTGGCTCTGGGGACCCAGAAACGAAACTTCTAAGAGGGGGTTGGAACAGTCGACTGATCCGGATATCAAACGAACGACGGCCACGCGATTAGATAGCCTAAAAGCAGCGGAACGTAGTCGGAGTCGAGCCGAAACCGGCGCACATTTCGTACCAGTCAATATCCATAGAGTCGAGAACGCGCGAGCAAATGTTACGGAGCGAATATGCGAAAGCAACGGTGTGCGGGGGTAGGTGTGTGTGTGGGTGGGGGGGGGGGGGGGGGGGGGTCTCCAGTTTCGGGGTTGTGTCAGACGGTATACTGCGCTTCCCGATTGTGATTGGTCCTCGCTCAGGAGCAAATTACAGCCGCGGGAATTGAAAAACACGCGCGTCCCCCGAGCGGGGGCCGCTGGAGGCCACAGCGGGGAAACGAGCATCGAGACTGACTTATTAGAACTACGGCGTCGACTAATGACTCGCTCCCGCGCGTATGAGACCAGCAGCGTGCACTCAACGCCACACCGGCGTCAGTGCGTAGTGGATCAAACGCCGCGGTTTGTTGCGTTTTTCTGGCGTGCGCTCTGGGCGCGCGGAGTGGTGCGTGTAGGCCTGTGAAGGAAGACGCGAGTTTGAGCTGCCAAGTTGCCAACGCTGGGGAAATCATTAGCATGGCACACACATCGCGCTCGCTGCATGTGTACGGGGCCTGTACTATACTGCGCGCAATGAACACCTTCTCACACTCTGTCGCACTCGAGCGCCGGAATAAGGAAAAAAAAAAGACACGAAAGAAAGGAGAGAGTGAGTGGGAGACGGCTTGCTTCCCTGAAGCTGGGCCCGCCTGCCAATCGATGCTTAATCAACGCGTCCAGCGTGTTTGCCTTTGAGTGCGGGCGGCGGCGTTTTTCAGCCGGCGCTCGACGCGGCACCGCGACGACCGACCTGACGGCGACGTGGCGTGTGCGGGCCACGCCGCTCTCTATCTCTCTCTCTCTCCCGCTATGCCGCGATGCTGCCAGTGTATTTTTTTCCAGGTTTTCAGGTCTTTTTTTTTTTTCTTTCTATTCTTGTTTCGTTCGTGTCGATCCGACTTTATGCCTATTCCGTGCGTATGACTGGTGACCAGCGGCCCTTACGTTCCATGTGCAGGAAGCGAAATATCTCGCTTGCCTGTCGTCAATTCGTTCGGTTGTCTATCTATCTATCTATCTATCTATCTATCTATCTATCTATCTATCTATCTATCTATCTATCTATCTATCTATCTATCTATCTATCTATCTATCTATCTATCTATCTATCTATCTATCTATCTATCTATCTATCTATCTATCTATCTATCTATCTATCTATCTATCTATCTATCTATCTATCTATCTATCTGTGTCGTCATCATGTGACGTCACGTTATGTGATGCCATAGTGACGTCACAAATTTGGCCCTCTGTGACGTCATGATGGCGCCACAGACGATGATTTTTCGCATTACTCGCGCTGACGCCGGCGCCGTGGAACGCCGACGGTCGGTTTCCGCGTATGATGAGGCATCTAATGCTTTCGGCTTAAAAGACAAAGAAAGGTGAAGGGCATTCGCCATTGAACGTTCGTAAAGAGTAAGTGTCGTCGCCATTTAAGCGCAGGTCGCTGCTGTTCTCCATTCTTGGGTTCTTGGAGGACTACTAAAAGCAGCGCACACATTGTAACGCACCACAGGGGCCGAGTGCAACCGCAAGAAACGGCAAGCGCTTTTGTATGGAACACAGAGACGGCACTTAGGAAGGCTCGCCTTGTATCTTCTGGTATCCCGTCGCGAACTTGTTGTGTAGAACGCCCACAAGTGTCGCCCACGTGCGCTTTTGTGTCCGCTTGCTTGCTTTCGTCTCCGCCATTCTTAAAACGAAAGAAAAGAGGAAAACTTTCTCCCCGAATAAACACCGCGATGCTTGTTTTGGCCACCCCGCTTCGCTTTTCTTTCTTATCGAGTTGTTATGTCTCTAACGCGCGAGAGAATCACCGGTTGTTTTTCTTTCTTTCTTTCTTTCTTTCTTTCTTTCTTTCTTTCTTTCTTTCTTTCTTTCTTTCTTTCTTTCTTTCTTTCTTTCTTTCTTTCTTTCTTTCTTTCTTTCTTTCTTTCTTTCTTTCTTTCTTTCTTTCTTTCTTTTTACAGTTCTAAGTGGCACCGATCTGTCAAAGCGCGGTCTCTCGAAACCAGAAAGCGTGCGACCGCAACAGTGGCATCGAAAACAACAAAAGAATTAAAAAAAAAGAACACGCAAGACAGAGAACCTTTTCTAAATGCGCATGTCTCATCGGTTCGGACAATATCGATGCAACGACCGTTAAAGACAAGACGAATTTTATAGCCGGAGAATTACGCGGAACGCTGCGTTCAACGACCTTCCTTTTTCGAGCATCATTGCCACGGTGCTATACACACCATATGGGACATTGGATACAACAGGCCGCATCGCGGTGAGAGGGCCATAAACGAAAGGCATATCTCGCTGTTACCTCATTGCATATATATATATATATATATATATATATATATATATATATATATATATATATATATATATATATATCTATATATATATATATATATATATATATATATATATATATATATATATATAGCTTTTACCGCCCGAGTGCGCAGTTGCAACGCAATCTGCGAGCGATATCCACACCGCCATAGAGCCTGCCACGTGATTTCAAAGCGCGCTGCTAAATCTGTGCTTGCTTCTATAATGCCGAAGCCGTACATCCTACACGGCTATGGCTCTCTCGTTTCAATCTTTAAAAAAAGCTCAGGCGGCCTATGTTTACCTCTAACTGGCGTGGATAGGCGCTCGATGTCGCGCTGTGTTCCTGAAAAAATTCCTATATATATATCACGAAGTTGTGTCACGGCAGCAGATTGATTCCATGCTAATGGGTTTCGGATTATTTGCAGAGCAAGGCTGCGACACAGCGCGTGGGCACAGTTGTTACAAGGGCAGCGCTCGATGTGGGTAAGGTAACTTTGCTATCGCTTCTAAAATGCTTGCTTAGTGTAGGAATCGAAAAAAGCCCGTCCGTAAAAATTAGAAGCTTTTTTTGTCTTCATTAATACGGTGTGAGTGGATATTGGCGTACAAATAAGGCAGGGGCTCCGTGCTTGGCTCTCGATTAGGGGGAGCACGCAGCGTGCAGAGTTCTACATAACGCCTCAGCTAAGGTTATAAAAGTACCACGAGGACGTTCAGAAGTGTGCGGTGCATGCGTCATGCAGGTTTGGCATCGCGCGAAAGTCAAAATAGCTCCACGACATTGCGAAAGACATTTTTAAAAAAAGCGCATGATACATTAGCGTAAAAGAAAAAATCACAGTTTCGCCGCAGTGGTGAAGCAGTGAATGCGATAGCGACGAATTGTAATGTTTTACGAACGAAGGCTACCAGCTAACTCTTTTGGATCTGATTTCGCGTAACTCTATTTGTGCGCGGCTTTAACCGACTTAACGTCGTAAAGGCCAATGTACAGCGGAGCAGAGGGTAGAGCCTCAGCGATGAAATGCCAAGTGATGCAAATCTAGATGAACATGGGCATGGTTTAGCACCGAAGGAACCTCCTCTCGGTTTGACCACCTGCGTGTCTCCAACCTCCAACTCGCCTCTGCTATACTATGCTATACTCTCCCTCCTCATTTCGCTCCTCCTCAGCCTACCTTCCCTCTTCCACTTCTTGCTTTACTATACTACACATGGCTATGCCATGCATGTCATAGTGCGTGTTTCGATGTTCTTACGTGCTGTCTTCTTCGCGCAGTTTAAACTTGGCTGCTGGACAATACTTCGCCCCTTTTAAGATCGGCTTTAACACCTCCGATGTAAAACGCTGGTGTAAGGGAGTACGGCCACTCCAGGAAGAGAAGCGGTTTTCGTGTAGTGTCTTGTCTCGACGCAAACCGGTGAGAGCACAGCACGTAGGAGGGCATATTAACAGCTTGGTGATGTCTACCGAGATAGCGCGCGTGCCAGTGCTCGGGAACGCGCCCTTATGTTCAAAGTTCACAGTTGCTGCTCTAGCAACGCAGCGCCCCCCCCCCCCCCTCTTAAACGGGCGTCCATGCTCCTTCGCCCGAGGAAAGACGGGTGGCGCGTTTCCTCTCTGCTTGAGGAGCAATAGACGGCAGGCCTCGCGCGCGAGCTGACGTTATCGCATGCGCCCTCCGTGCCAAGGAAATGGCCGACTCGTTTTATCTCTGCTTTCAGCCGCGTTCGTCGCCCTAGCTCGCGCGCTTTTACCCGCTGGTTAGTACATACGATGCGTGGAGCAATGTTATAGATTTGGACTTTATGCAGAACATGACGGCGACGGCAAAAACCCTTCGAGCATGTCCATATAATTGTTATCGCAATAATAAGCTTATCACCGGATGGCGCGTACAACATGAAGTTGCGCTATCGCATAAACACATAACAATAAATATAACCAGCATCATAAGCGTGCGCAGGGTTCCCCGTTAAGGGGGGGGGCAAGTTTTATCGCAGCCCCCCTCCCCTCCGTTGTTCGAGTCCAAAGGACAGCATGCTTCACTGTGGATGAAAAAAGCGCCAGGTCTGCGCTGAAACCGCAGCACAGTCACAGCAAAAGCTGGAAGAGCGGCGTTTCTAGAGCCCGTTGTAAGCTCTCTTGGGGCTACAATACAAGTACACTAGAAAGGTACCCACTACGCCATAAATCACACTTTTTGTGAAGTTGGGAAGCACCTACTAAGCCATTATTCGTCATTCAGCGGAGAAGCGAGGCACCAGCTACACGTCTGTAAGGCATTATGTGCACTTTGTTGACGGGACGACTGATGACAATGAAGAATTATGACTCAGCCCTTTGTAATGGGTTGGAAGCTTTAAACGGCCCACCAATTATGCAATTTGCATTGGGTGACGCCCGGTCGCTATTTCCCTCTCCTGTCATGCTGTATAACATACGTTGACGTGGGAGAGAGACGGGGGGGGGGGCGAAGAACTTTACTGAGACCCCGAGGAAATGCATCATGTGCTTATGGACTTCCTTGGCCACCAATACAAGTGCACTTGCGAGGAACCCACTACGCTATAAATCATTGTAATTTTACTGAGACCCCGAGGAAATGGATCATGCGCTTATGGACTTCCTTGGCCACCAATACAAGTGCACTTGCGAGGAACCCACTACGCTATAAATCATTGTAATTTTACTGAGACCCCGAGGAAACGGATCATGCGCTTATGGCCTTCCTTGGCAACCAATACAAGTGCACTTGCAAGGAACCCACTACGCTCTAAATCATTGCAATTTTACTGAGACCCCGAGGAAACGGATCATGCGCTTATGGGCTTCCTTGGTAACCAATACAAGTGCACTTGCGAGGAACTCACTATGCTATAAATCATTGTAATTTTACTGAAACCCCGATGAAATGGATCATGCGCTTATGGGCTTCCTTGGCAACCAATACAAGTGCACTTGCGAGGAAATCACTACGCTATAAATCATTCTAATTTTTGAGAAGTAGGGCAGCAGGCACTGTGCCATTTTTCGTCATTCTACGGAGAGCCGTGGTACCTGCTAAACGCATGTAAGGCATTATGCGCACTTTGTTGATGCTGTGACTGATGACGATGAAGAATTATGGCAGAGCCTTTTGTAATGGGTTCGAAGCATTCAACAACCTACTCGTTGCGCAATTCGCATTGTGTGACGCCTGGTTACAGAATTCGCGTTGTGCGACGCTCGGTGCTTATGTTACTCTTCTACCACGCTATATTGCATATGCTAATGTGGTTCCTTCCCGACATGAACCATGTATAGGACCTTTTTGCGAAGCAGTTCCAAGTACCGGCATGGCTCAGAGGTTGAATACTGGGCTCACACGCAGAGGGCCCAGGTTCGAACCTCGTTCCATCCTGGGATTTTTTTCTTATTTCGTTTTTTTCTTATTTCGAGCGATACTGGTTACGGACACCGGCGGCGGCGGCGGCGGACAACTACGGCGCCAAAAACGGCCGGTGAAACGATCTCATAACAGCTTTCGCTGTAAAAATAAACGAACTGATAAAACAACTTGTCAAAAGAAGATAATGCAACAATAACAACAGCAGCAACAACGATGACAATAACGATAGTAACAGCGACAAAGACGACGATAACAACAACAGCAACAACAGCGATGAGGATGACGACAGTTATAACAATGACGACGACAGCAACAGCAACGATGACGATAACAACAGCAACAACATTAACGATGACGACAGCAACAACAACAACAATAATGACGATAACAAGAGCAGCAGCAACAACAGTGATGACGACAGCAAAAACAACGTTGACGATAACAACAGCAGCAGCAACAACAGTGATGACGACAGCAACAACAACGATGACGATAACAACAGCAGCAACAACAACAACAATGATGGCGATAACAGCAGCAGCAACAACAACAACAATGATGACAATAGCATCAACAACGTTGGCGATAACAACAGCAACAGCAATGATGACAACAAGAACAGCAACAACGACAGCAATGATGATGACAACAACAACAACGATGACGATAAGAAAAGCAACAAGAACAACAATGATGACGATGAAAACAGCAGCAATGACAACAACGATGACGATAACAACAACAACGACGACGACAGCAGCAGCAACGGTGACGATAACAGCAGCAACAACGATGACAACAACAACAGCATTAAAGATGACTACAACAACAATGACGATAACAGCAGCAACAACAACAGTGATGACGACAGCACACCGACGACGATAACAACAGCAACAACGATTACAACAACAGCAACAACAACGACAACAGTAACAACATCAACAACAACAAAAAACAACAACACCATCAACAACAACAACAACAACGTGACAACAGCAGCAGCAATCAGCAGCGGAGGCGGCGGCAGCATGATCCCAAAATGTCCGGGAAGGATTCGCGGCGAAAGTTGCGCTTTGAAAGAGACGGCGAACAGCTCATTAGTAGCGATACCCCACGAAGTATCCCTCGAGTTTGTCTAGCTCGCACGGTGCACCCGGTTTTAGCAAGGTTCTCAAAACTTTGCGAGGTACGAGAAAAACAATATTCAGAGCATTACAAAATTAGTTCGAAACACTGCGTTGGCGGTCCGAGGCGTGCTTGGAAACTAGGCTGAAGCCAGAGCGATAGGAACAAAAAAATTGTTGAGAGAGTGTCGAAGCGTCGCTTGTCGTGTCGGATTTCAGTCGCGGCTCTATGACGAAAAGAACGCGGCCGGTTGCAGAAAAAAAAAGCGGGCCGTCATTAATGGCGGTGGAGACTCGGTCCGCGGAAACCTGAAACTCCCATCGTGCATCTTAATGCATGAGGTCAATGCTAGCTTTTTGGCGCCTAGGATGCGGTGTCGGGGTGCCCTCTACTTCAGGTTTAGGACCGCAACGGGGGCGCAGCACTCGAAAACCTTTTTCTTCCTTTTTTTTTTACGAGGCGCGCTGCGCTGGATGACACCTGAAACCATCTTAAAAGTGCGATCCAGTTAAAAAACTGCTATAAAAAGGGAGTTGAAAGAAGTCTGTAGTGTTCCACTCCGAACTTACGAATACCTTCTAAACTTCCTGCCACCCTCCGCGGTGGTCTAGTGGTCATGGGGCGTGACTTCTGACCGGAAGGTCGCGGGATCGTATCCCGGCTGCGGCGGCCACCTTTCGAAGGAGGCAGAATGCTTCAGGTCCCCTGTGCTTAGATTGAGGTGCTCGTTAATGAACCCCAGGTGGTCGATATTTCCGGAGCTCTCCACTACATCGACTCTAAATCATATCGTGGTTTTGGGACGTAAAACCCGAAGAATTGGTACTAAACTTCCTAGACTTCAGCGCGTTTGCCTGGTTGAGCTTTCCTTCTCGGCCACCAAGTGGTCTGCCCGCGGAGTGATGCCCCACATTTATTTATTTATTTATTTATTTATTTATTTATTTATTTATTTATTTATTTATTTAAAACACATTACAGAGCCCATAAGGGCATTGAACCAGAGGGGAAAACACGATGACAATGCAAGCGAGAAATGCATAAATATAGGGGGCAATAAATGGGACGTTATTGTGTTATCTTACTATTAAGAAACCAGATACGAGAAACATATGGAGAGGGGTCATCATTGCACCATAAAATTCACGAAGGAATTCCAAGAAAAAAATTTCTCGATAACAAGAATTCAGTGATGGGGTCAACGACCGAAGTAGCACTGACACATTATTATGTGAGTGACCTTTAGTTAGTAGTGGTAGTTGAGTCCGGAACACTTTCCGTTCTTCCCGAAGTATCTTCGAATACACAATCTTCCAACAGCGGTTCGACGCGTAGCTGAGATAGGAGGGCCGCTTTACCGGATCAACGTGAAATGTCACGATCTGAGACGAACCACCACAAATACATAAAAAGAGGCGACAACGATGTTCCAAGACACGCCGATCTACGTCCGAAGCGGCAAAGAATACACCAGTAGTATATATATATATATATATATATATATATATATATATATATATATATATATATATATATATATATATATATATATATATATATATATATATATATATAATGAGAACAGACAATAATGCCAAGGAAAGTGTAGGGGGTGTTATTTGTAGTAATTAGAATATAAATGTGAAGAAAGAAAAGTGGGCGAAAACATAGCTTGCCCCGGCAGGGACCCAACCTGCGACCTTCGAATAACGCGTCCGATGCTCTACCACTGAGCTACGGCGGCGGTCATCCCCCCGTCCACATTATGGGGTATATATGTGCATTTAAACCTAGGAGTGTTAGTCAGTGCCGATCGCAGCCATGGCGGCGAGTGTGGAGCACTCTTTTTCTGCCCGATGGCGTCACGTAGCACGTGATCTTTTTACGAACTGGCAGCTGACCAATAATCCCTCGCATACTACCTGAAGGCATCATGTCTGCCAGAACGAGACCCATCGCTATGAATGAAGGAAAGAAGGTGACTATATATATATATATATATATATATATATATATATATATATATATATATATATATATATATATATATATATATATATATATCAAGCCAACGATAGTACAGGAGCAGTGTTAAGGCCCAACCACATGCACGCAATTTTCGAGCGACGGCGACAAGCGACAGCGACAAACGGGCTCCGTCGCGCTGTCGCGTCGCTACAGGAGCACCCACATGTTCGCGACAAAGTGTCACGGTTCCTCGATTGAAAACTATTCCGTGCACACAGGTAAATTGCGAAAAAGAATTACAAAGTAGATGAATGACAACATGCCAAATTTATAATTGTCTTGTGTGAGATAAGGAAGGCATAAAAGCGTTTCGCGACTCTTTTTTCGCAATCTCATGTTTCACCGCGACAGTGGTATCTGCTGTGATCTCCATGGGGCGCACGGAAGCGTACGCTGCCTACGCTACTACGTCGCACTTTGCAAACTGCGTTATGTTAGGGTTAGTCCACGAGGCGCATCTCTACAACGTTTCCTCTTGCAGTCGTGCAACATTTAAGAAAACCAGCAGCGACTCGCATCGCTGCCTCGCAAGGAGAAGGGCCACCTCACACGACGACGATGTTGACATTGCAGCAAGCTACCACCGAAAGATCAAAACGAGTCGTCGATCAAAATTAATGACAAAATACGGCCGCTGCCTCGCTCTCCGCGTGAGATGGGGTTGTCAAGAAGGTAGGCTATAACTTGCATTCCTTGAAGTACGCGCCGATTGGAAGCATCAAGAGCAAATTGCAAGCGAAGCGAGGATCGGTGATGCTGCCATGTTGCCGGAAATCGTGACGCTCACTTCCGGGAGACAAGCGATTTTTTCTGGTTTTCCAGAAAGCTGCGACGCGACAAGCGACGTCGATGGATGGCCCTCCGCGACAGCAAATCATGTCGCTCGTCGCTGTCGCTCGTCGCCGTCGCTCGAAAATGGCGTGCATGCGGTTGGGCCTTTATTTGTCGTACCTACGTACGATATAAGTGTCAATGAATTAAAGTGAACGAAAACGCAACTTGCCGCCGGAAGGGACCGAACCTGCGACCTTCGAATGACGCGTCCGATGCTCTAACAATAGAGCTACGGCGGCGGTCGCCCTCCCGTAGACTTTAGCGGGTTTATCTGTATATTTGCACGTCGGAGTTAAGTCGGCGCCGCGCGTAGCCATGACGGCGAGTGTGGAACACTTTTCTTGCCTGCTGGCGTCACGTAGCACGTGATCTTTTGACAAGCTGGAGCTCACGAATAATCCCTCGCATACTACCTGAAGGCATGAAGTCTTCTGTATACATATATATCGACCATAGATCACACTTTTGGACTCAAACAGAGGCCTGTGTACTGGCACTCTTCGGGAACACTTCAGGCTTTCGATGGTGCGGTCGATTACGTATGCCGAAACATAGTACGCAATATCAATCGGCGCGCGTTGTTGCTCCCGTTTCGTGTAAAAGCGACGTGCCGGCCACTGTCACGACAGGAAACGATCGCGCACAGAATCGCTATTCTGCTGTGCCGGGCGATGGTGTGTGCGTGACTTACGACGTGCCAGTTTTTGCCGCGATGGGCTCATGCTCTGTCTCTCTGTCGATGCGCTGGTCACATTCGTAAAAGCAAGGATGGCAAGGAGTTAGTATTGGAGGGCCTATAGATTTGTCATAGAAGACTGTAGTCGGTTTTGAGTTAAGGAAAAGAAAACTTAAGCTCCGCCCATAGTCATCACTATCCGACCCAAAGAGAACTTGCATAAGATGGAAAGAAAATTTATCCCTCACAAAGATGGCGCATGCTGTTCAACTTGCATGTCAACAAAAAGTCTACTGAAAACAAAGACATTCACGAAAAAGAATCGGAATAATTACGAAGACTTTTGTAAGGTAGTGACGCGTAGTTACGCATAAAACAATGGTACATATACCAATAGAGACGCATGCAATGACGGCACGTCGCACATACAATACAGCCCACTAAGTATAAACGAAACAAAGTAAGTAGCACTTGATTTGATGCTTTGGGGCCGCTGGCAAGGTGCACTTCAACAACTGTGTCGCAGTATATGCAAACGACAGCACTGTCAGCTGCTGATTCATAGACGACACCAAGAGGCACTACAACAGCGTTGGGCTCACGCAGGATGCCGCTTATTGAACCCGACAAACTTTAGACCACTGGCGATGATACTCTCCATCCAATCACGCTCGTTCATTTGCGTGACGGGAAACGCTCTTGCGTGCTAAGGCAATTGATTCTGCCATACTGATACGCGTGTGCCGTTTCTTTTGGGTGGAGAACTTGAATGTCCTGGTATACGTTATAAAAAATAACCATACAGGGCTCAGCCAAAGATAGCGCTGTAGGCAGAAGCGACAAAATTTTTTTTTATATGTCGGGTATTTAGATTAGCGAAGAAAGTTTACAAAAGCCTCGAACGGACTCCAGCTGGTACGGCTTTCGCACACAGGTGAGCGACCGGTAAGGCTGGCAAAAGTGCACAATAAATTTCTTGAACAAAGTGGCATCGATGCTCGTTGCTGTGTACTTTAACATGGCTGTGTATGTGCGATTGTTTTTTTTTTGTTGTTGTTGTTACGTTGGCTCTAATATTATATCTACGGGATTACACAACTCCATTTTATGCGTGCCAGCCCGCTGATTGGAGCGCTTCTCGTTGTAGGATTAGTATTACTTATATTGAGGGAGCTTCTTTTGACCTGTCCTGAAGAGACTTTAACTCATACGGGATACCGAACCTATAGTTTAGAACGATAGTGTCTCGTGCAAGGTTTCACCAAGGATTTACCTACGTCATTTCTTCAAGGACAACGATGTAACATAACTGACGTCAGTAGAAGAGCACGCTAGTGTTCTAGCATCCGCACAGAATGTCTTTTCATTAATGTCCAGTCGCTTGAATCAATACCGGTGCCCTGTACCAGTTTTCTTTATTCAATTCCGGTCTCTTGATCCTTTTCTGATTTCCAATTCACTTCCTGTTATGGCATAGTTAGGGAACTTCTCTTATATGAGATCAGTCAGGATTGATTGCGGACATCGTGAACATCGTAATCCTCGCACAAAGTAAGTAAAGGAGGCTCTGTTAGAAGCGTCGCTTTGTGCGCATCGGAACACTACAGATAAAAGACGATATGCAGTAGCGTCGCTCTATGGTGATTCCAAAAGGATTCGTCTGGCGCGCTACCATTTCCTAACATCCAAGCTGCGTATGGCTACGCTGTGTCCGTGCAAAAACCCATAGCGCAGGTATGTGCCACAGAAATTTGGCAAACCCCACTACTCCACTAAACATGAAGGGATCAACACATGGGCGGCAAACACCAATAAGAGGGGTGATGCCATCAAATTTCGAGGCTATAAAAGGCCTGTTGTGGGTTTCCTCTGTATGCAAGGACACTCAATACGAAGGGTCGGACACAGCAAACTTGTAATATATATTTTAATTCGCTTCCAAATAGTGCCTACATGCTCGTTCGCGTGTTCGAGACCCATCGCTAGCGCGCCTAACACTGACGTCACTTTATGGGAAGCGCAACGAAAGTTTTGGCGACGTCACACCAGATCAGAGTGATCTGCAGAGCGCACAGGAGTAAGGCGCCAGACGCCAACAACAGAAAGAAAGAAAAATAGAAAGAAAGAAAGGAAAATGGTACATCAGGCACGCACACCCCAAGCTTCGCTTGGTCCCATTTTCCCGACAGGGCAAGGGCGTCCGATTTTTTTTTCTTGCAATACACACTGTAAATTCATGCACGGTCCCTCCGTCACCGTTCATTCTCTTTACCTCTTTCCCCAAAGCAGTGTAGCCTACCTATACATGTACTTGCTGATTTCCCCGCCCTTCCTTCTCATTTACCCGCTTCTCCCGTGAACTCGCACTGCTTAACAACCAACAAAGCATCACCCGCTTGTACGAGAGCACGTTTCACCGATCCTTATGTAAGAGGGATCAATAGTTTTTTTTTCTCTCTGTTCGTCCCGTTGCTCCCCACCTGAACTCGTGGCCGTAAAGTCCCAGAACATCTACCGCCACCGCCTTGTAGTCCTCTTTGAAACATAATGACCCTCCCTCAGACGGATACTATCTCGAGAACAGAGGGATAGGGAGAGAGTTGGTAGAGGGCTGGGCAACAGAGCACAAACTAATTGTCCAAGGGTGTCGAGTTTCAGCAATTACGCCCGCCGGAGATTGCCCGTTCTCCGCAGGCTTCTCTGGGTCGGGAGAGACAGCACTTGACTTCCGGACTGGGTTTAAGGTCTCGGAAAAGGCGCTTCCTGTGGAAACTGAAATCCCCTTCATCGATTCCCAAACTATGCGTTACGTGGCCATTGTCTCGCGAACGCCTGTTCACATCGCGCTTGCCAGTTTAAACCCATGGTAGACCCGGCCCATTCGCAAAGCCACTCTAGAGCAATGGGAGGCCATCCTTATTCGCAACGATGACCCTGACTGGCAGCATTCGCTCGTCGATCGGGACCTGGCAGCAGATGAAACTGGAGGGCAGCCGGACGAGGCTGCCCTCACATTCGATTCGCGAAATTTTCTTGCCAAATAAAACATTTATAATCGATCAATCATCGCGTGCGAATCAACCGCTAGCTACACGTGTAGTATCGCGGTATCTGCGAAAAACTCTGTCGCCTATATCGTCAAGCAAAACGGCCTGGTTCACACTATTAACTTTTTATATGTGCGCAAATTTTGTATTTAAGCCTAATTGCTCTGCTGGTTTCGTGTGGAAGTGATGTGGGGCAGGTGTACGGCTGCGTACGGTGGACCCTTAATCATAGAGCGTCCAGCGATTGAGCTTTACCTTGTCGCATGAACGAAGGAATGTAAACGAGGCCTGTAAGCGAGGATGGAGACGAGGCCTGGAAAATACGCTGCAGGCCTAGTAGGAAGCACGGCTCAGCATCTGTATAATGGTGGGAGGAAAAGATGAGAAGGGCAAAACAGGAAATGAAGAAAGGAGAACAGTGTCCCTGTACCATGACAGGGTGAAGATAAAATCAATCAATCAATCAATCAATCAATCAATCAATCAATCAATCAATCAATCAATCAATCAATCAATCAATCAATCAATCAATCAATCAATCAATCAATCAAAACTATTTTCGACAATTTGTTACAATTTGTTGAAGCCAGCGGCCCAGTCTGCTGTCCTCGAGATAAGCCCTGCGTAAAAGGCAACATCCGTAGGTTATAACCTTCTTGAATGTAACGGATAATAGAGAGGCGTTTAACGCATATGGGGAAGCGTTTGAAAAAAGTTAGCATTACCACGGGACATACGATGAAAGAGTCGCTCTGGCTGTATTCTATAGACGGTTACAACCTCAGTATAAGTACAAGCTCTGCCCCCACTACCGCGACGCGCCTTCTATTCATTAGTGCAGGAGAATAGTGCTTGATTGTCTTCGTTCTAACCATAGGTCCTTTATTGCGATAACAATTATATGGACCCTCTCGGCAGATTTTTTGCCGTCGCCGTCGCGCCCCGAATATGTATATGTATGTATATATATAAAAAGGGCACAAAGAAAAACAAAGCAGAAGAAAACAATTCCGAAGCACCCGGCTAAGATTTCGAACCATCGACCCCTCGCTCCCCAGCCCGCTACATTAAACAACTCAACCGTGCCCCATGCATGCGCCGGCGAAGTAACAGCAGCTATTTTTATATACCATTTACCGCTGGTGGTAAGCAAATCTCGGAGGAGCTTGAGCGTGTTTTATATCACGCAACGCTCCTAATTTTCTTTCAGCGTGAAAACTGCCCTTGAGACGCGCACGACAAAGTGGCTCTTTTCTGCACCCATTCGTGATGTGGAAGGAAAAAAAAAAAAACAAAGAACACCGGGCACGCCTTACATCAGACGACCCTGTGTGGTAGGAAACGCAAGGGGTGACTCCACGAGCCGCAGTTTAAGAGAAAAACAAATATCTAAGAGCGTCTGATTCTCCATTGTCGACACTTGCAGACGCTACGCTCCTAATTTTCTTTCAATGTGAAAACTGCCATTGAGACGCGCACGACAAATTGGCCCTTTTCTGTACCCACTCGTGATGAGGAAGACCAGGCACACCTTGCATCAGACGCCACCGTGTGGCAGAAAACGCAGGGGGTCACTCTACGCGGGGCAGTTTAAAAGAAAAAGAAATATCTAAGAGCATCTGATTCTCCTTTCGAGAGTATGAGAATTGGGGACCCAAGGCACTGGGTCACCGAGCTGCGTTGGGTAGGCTGCTCATGCGTTCGAAGGATCGGCAGAGCTTGAGAACTGGGTCAAACGCAGGCTGTGTTGGCGCAAACGCACGGAGCGCCACGCGTGGTGAAATTAAAGTCATGCGAGACGCGGGCCACACAGCGTCGTGGCCTGCGCGGCGTCTGCATAGTCTCGCGATGACCCAAGACGTCTTGGGTACCCACGCTAGTTTTCGATTTTTGGGTCTTGAGCCAACGCGAGCACAAGAGCCCAAGAGTGGCTTCGGTTCTGCGCATGCGGCCTGGCGGCTCGCAAGCTCTTTAGTTCCGAATCTTTTTGGGGTCCCAATTCTCAAACTCTACATTGTCGACATTTGCAGCGCGTTGCTCAAGCGCAAAGACATAACAACTGCGACAGTTGTTAGTTCACGCTTGCCTTGTGCATGCCTGTGCGTTATTTTCGGGCGTCCTTCTTTGTGCTTCAGCGGCGCGCTGCAAGTACCGAGCTGCTTCTCGTTCTTCGTGTGACATTCCAATTTCTTGCTATCGCATTCATTGCTTCGCCCTTGCGGCGAGACTGTGATTTTTTTCGCTGCTAATGTAAATACCATGCATATTATGAACTAAATTTCTTCGTCCCTTGCTGAAATGTTTTGTTCGGCTGAACAGTAAAGTCGGACCCTTTGCTGGAATTTTCCCAGGAAGTAAAAGTTTCCGAAAGGAAACCAGCGACATGAACGTGTGCCTGTGTGGGGAAAGTCCCATACCTGAAATACGTGAGCGGTGCTCGATGTCACGTTTTGTCGGTGCGTTCTTCTCTAAAAATTATTCACTCATTCTCAGGTTGTAACCGGCTATAGTGCTGTAAGATGTTGAATAGATTTGGGGCGAGGGGTGTAATGCGTCAGTTGAGAAAAGGACGCTTCTTCTGCAGCCCTGGAAAATAGCACGGATCAGCGTCTGTGAGGAGGAGGATGGTGGGAGACGTAGATGGGAAGAGTAGGAGAGGAGCGGCACTCCTGAATAAGAATGGGATCTTGAAATAGTTTGTCTTGACCTACCCCTCACACATCCCGTGCCAGGAACGCTGTCATATTTGGTTGATGCAGCGGACACGGAACGACGACGAAGAATTAGGAAGCAAAGGACAGCCCCTGTCATGTGCATCTAAATTCTTCGTCCTCGTTCCGAGTGCGCTGAATCAACCAAAGATGACAGCGTTCGTGCCCTGGATGCGTGAGGGATAGGTTGTCCCTATAGGGACAACCTACTCCTGCTGTACAGCGCCGTGTCCCAAAGGCAGTGCGGGATCGCATTGCACATCTGACTGTGCTAATGGACATGCCTCTGGGTAGCCGCTGGCGGAGAAATGTGGCTGTCATGGTGGCTGGCTATTTGTGCGGTGGGAGCAGGGCAATGATACAAACGACGTTTCACCGTTTCTATCGCTGCTCAATTTGTGCAAGTAGGAGACGAGTTTCTGCCAAGTCGATGATGATTTCGGAGTAATGACATGACGTACCTTTTATAATACTAATGGCTGGTCGTCCGTTGTATTCTAGTAAGCGTCAAGCTAGTCTTATTTAATATTTACCAGGTTGCAGACTAATACCAACTGTTTCACCCCAGTTCCAATTGGTTGCAGTGTGCTGGTGCAACGCCTGCACGTTACTGCGGCGCTCACGACGCTAGCGTTCTGAGAAGACTGGTAGAGTTGGCACTTTATGTTTTGCCCAACACGAATTGGTTTGTGTGCGGTGTCACGCCAACACGTTGCGTACGTATGTTGTTGCACCAGCATGTTATTTCACCCGCATGTGTTCCACCCACATATGTTGCACGCACATATGTTGCACCCGCAATGACTGAGGGGTTCAGGCACGACGCTAGACAGACCAGTCACGGTGGTCTTGTGGTTATGGTGCTCGACTGCTGACCCGAAGGTCGCGGGATCAAATCCTGGCCGCGGCGTCCGCCTTTCGGTCGAGGCGCAGTGCTAGAGGCCCGTGTGCTTACGTTTAGGTTCACGTTAACGAATACCAGATGGTACAAATTTCCGAAGCCCTTCACTACGGCGTCTCCCATAATAAAATCGTGGTGTTAGGACGTAAAACCTCAACAATTATTATGTTCCACGCTGAACATTGCTATCACTGTTGGTATCTCGTCTTTCCTGTTGTTGGCTTGTCTCGAAGACCACGTGTTTAGAGGCCTCTCACACACCCACTTTCTTCTACGTAATACGAGAGCAATGATATCAAAGACGACAGTTTGGGACCGAATTCAATAACCCTATACATTGCCTACGATAAGCATTGACAAATTTTGGCTTTTTCCCAGTGTTGACTAAATGATAGCTAATCTTGGCTACTGCTCGCTAATGTCGGCTAGCCCTCTGGCGCTGCGATCGTTCAGCCACCGTGAGAACGATGGGTGTAGTACATGGACTCGCCTCGTCTTCGTGCTTGCGGCAGCAGACGCACTTGTGGCTTCCTTTATTCTTGTGTTTTGGCTTCTGTTTCGGATAAAAGCATGGATAGTTGTGAACCTCGTGAGCCGATTTGAAGTGGCGCGTTTAAAAGGGTCAAGGTGAGGAAGTGGGACTGCTGAAATTTTTCTAACTTCGTCTTGCGACAAAGCGGCTGCAGGCCACACGGAGCCACACGGAGCCACACGGAGCCGAAAGAACGAAGCTTATGCAAATCCATGTACTGCCCATCATTCCCATGCTGGCTGAAGCATCTTGCGTTTTGCGTTGCAGCTCCCATAGACACTAACGCTAGATTTTCTTCTTGTGCAATATTAAGAAACTCTATAAGTTGGATGTGTAAACATCTCATACTCTTTCCTCCGGACCAAATAAATGTCTTTTCTCTCTCTATGCCCGCTATACGAAGTGCGACACACACACACACACACACACACACACACACACACACACACACACACACACACACACACACACACACACACACACACACACACACACACACACACACACACACACACACACACACACACACACACACACACGCACGCACGCACGCACGCACGCACGCACATACACGCGCACACGCACGCACACATACACGCGCGCACGCACACACACACGCACACTCCCTCGCTCACACACACACATGAGACTAAGTGTGTAGCTTGAAAAAAAAGGGGAGTTGGCTACAACTGTTTTGCTGACGTCATTCCACACACCTCCTCTATCCATGCGGTCAGTTTCGACTTAACCGATTATGCCAGTGCTGCGTCATTGAGTGAACACGTGCGACTGTATTCTGCCGGAAAAATATGGAATGTAAAGAACCGAACACCGAATCAACATCGTTTCTTGCGAGACTTAAGAAATCAGCCACGGAAACATTTCAAATCTTAACCGAGGCTTATAGGGATGAAACTTTGTCTCGTGCACGTGTGCTTGAGTGGCATAAGCGGTTTTTAGGGGGAAAGGCAGTGCGGAAGGTGATGAACGTGCTGGGCGCCCAAGGTCATCGATTACAGACCAAAACATTGCCAAGGTTCGTGATATGATCCATGGTGACCGAAGATTAGGTGTTTGTCCTGTGGCGGAGTTGGTTAACTTGTATAGGAAAGCTTTGAAGCGCATTTTAACTGACGGATCACACGTGAGGAAGATTTGTGCGAAGGCTGTTCCAAGAGTTCCCTCTGATGACCAAGACCAGTGCCGTAAAAACGTGTGTGTGGATATGTTAGAACGCAGTGCATACGATCCAAATTTGTTGGAATCTTGTAACGTGTGATGAGACGTGGATTTTTGCATATGACCGAGAAAGTAAGCGCCAGTCGATGCCGTGAAAGTCTCCAGGATCCCCAATACGCAAAAAAATCACGCATGTCAAAACAAAATTCAAGGCAATGTTAATTGTCTTCTTCGACATTAATGGAATTGTAATTTGAATGGGCATCCAGGGGTCAAACTGTTAATCAACAGTACTACAGTGAAGTACTATGAAGACTTTGAAAAATGCCAGGCCTGCGCGGAAAGCGCAGCACAGTCACAGCGAAAGCGGCAAGATCAGAATTTCTAGAGCCCATTATAAACTCTCTTGTGGCTACTAATACAAGTACACTAGCAACGTACCCACTATGCCACAAATCATAATTTTTGTGAATTTGGGAAGCACCCACCACGATATTATTCGTCATTCTGTTGAGAAGCGAGGTATCATCTGTAAGGCATTATCTGCACTTTGTTGATGAGACGGTTGATGACGATGAAGAAATATGGCTGAGCCCTCTGTAACGGGTTGGAAGCTTTGAACGACCCACTAGTTACGTAATTCGCATTGTGTGATGCCCGGTCGTTATTTAACTCTCCCACCACGCTTTATAACATACGTTAACGTGAGAAAGAGAGACAGACGGGGAAATAACTTTATTGAGATTCTGAGGAAATTGATTATGGAGACCTCATGGGCTTCCTTGGCAACCAATAGAAGTGCACTTGCGAGTAACCCACTACGCTATAAATAATAATTTTTGTGAAGTAGGGAAGCAGCCACTATGCAATTTTTCATCATTCTGCGGAGAACCGTGGTGCCCGCTAAACACCTGTAAGTCATAATATGCACTTTTTTGATGCTGTGACTGATGATGATTAAGAATTATGGCAGGGGTCTTTGTAATGGGTTTGAAGCATTCAACAACCCCCTCGTTGCGCAAGTCGCATTGCGTGACGCCAGGTTACAGAATTCGCGTTGTGTGACGCCTGGTGGTTATTTTACTCTTCTACCACACTACATTACATATGTTAATGTGGTTCCTTCCCCACATGAAGCCTGTATAGGGTCTTTTTGCTTAGCAATTTGAAGCACCGGCATGGCTCCGAGGTAGTATACTGGGCTCCCACGCAGAGGGCCCACGTTCGAACCTCGTTCCATCCTGGAATTTTTTCTTATTAGTTTTTTTTTTCTTCTTTCGAACTATAGTGGTTACGGACACCGGCGGCGGCGGACAACTACGGCCCCAAAAACGGCCCTTGTGATCTCATAACAGCTTTTGCTGTAAAAAATTAGGAAGAAAAGTGCCACAGTGGTGCAGTGACGGATGGCTGTTGCAGCAGGACAATGCGCCCGCTGACACGGATCTACCTGTCAAGCAGTTTCTGACAAGCAAAAACATTACTGTGATGGGGCATCTTCCCTATTCACCCGATTTGGCTCCATGCGACTTTTTTTCATTTCCTAAAGTTAAACCTTCCTTAAAGGGAACCCCTTTTACCTTAGTCGAAGAGGTTCAGGCAAAAACGGAGAATTTCCTGAAGGGTCTTCCAAAAACCTTGTTTCAGAACTCCTACCAGCCATGGCAGCATCGAATGCAGGAGTGTGCGTATGCTGAAGGGGAGTACTTTGAAGGCGATAATGTCACGGAGAAATGATTCTGTAAGTACAATGATGTATAGAACCAGTCTCGCTTTTTGTGTGTGTGTGTGTGTGTGTGTGTCTCGCAACTCACAATATAGCAAAAATACCTTCATGTCTCATCCCAAAGATTTAATTTTTATGTTTATTAGTTTCTAAGCGCGAGCACGAGACAACTTGCGACCGTCGCAAGCTGTCTCGTGATACTATTGCGCTATATAGATAGAGCGCTCAGAAGTTTATTAGGTTGAAGGGAAAAAAATTAAAGCACGAACAAAACAAAACAGCGAAGACGCATCACTCAAGGCGTGGGAAAGTTTCTCACCCCGAGTGCCTTCAAGACGTCTCTCTATACAGCCGAAGCAACACCCCATCACGGCCTTCTATTCCTCCATTTATGTTCCTATGCTCTTTAAGGAAGTCCAGCGCTGACGCGAGAGAGCTATCAGGGATACTCGAAAACACTCCGTCATATTAGAGGCTGCAGCCCACCACCGGCATCTCTCTCCGGCCTTCGACACGTCGACGAAAACTCTTCATCTTGTCGCCCCGTAGATATACATCCTTTCATTGGACCACAGTGCGTTTCCTTCCCATCGTCACCCCCTTCTGCTGCCCTCCCCCCTGCCCGCAGGGCAGCGGGGATGTGCTGCGCAGACGTGTACGGGCTCGATACGCGTCGATCTATTTGTCCGGTAACATGGTTCGGCGCTTCGTCTCCATAATTGAACAGTCGCCCTCACTTCTTTCATTCCGTCCTCTTTCGCGTCATTTACCCGGCCTGCTGCCGGCCGAACATACCGCTCGTTGGCGAAGCGCGCCGGGTTTTTGGGTATACGTCGCAGTGGGTGAAAGTAAGGGGCGCGGGGGGAGGGGGTGGCCCGGGGCACTGAGGGATTACATAATCCCATCGGAGACGTGTTCTCCGATACACTCCGCTCATGCAGCGTGTAGTGGTTGTCCCGTACGCTGCTTATCACTATCCATGCGTCTGTCTGTGTGCTGCGGTTGAGGAAAAAGCGAGACGGGCCTGTCTGAGAAGGGGGTTTTTCTCTAAATCCGCTCTCCATATGGGTTTTCGGGCCGTCGCGGTGTATCGACGGGGGCTCAAGACCCGGGAGGAGGCGGATATGAGGAGCGTACACGCTTTCCAAGACGGTGCGCCATGCAGGCGGCGTGAGGGGGGCTTCCGAGAGGCGCAGGGGAGGAAGCACTTGGCGCGACATCGGAAACCCATCTTCTCGCCGTCGTAGATTGATCTGCCACGCGCGCGCCTGTGTGCAAAGCGCCTTAAGTCCCGCAGTTTCATCCTTTTAAAAAGTTTCCCAGTGTAGCGTCGTCGCCTCCCGTTGACATTGTCCTTTCGGGCACACTTTCCGCAAGCCGAAGGGGGAAGTTCGCGTTGCCATATACCGTCGGGGTGACCTGTATATGCTTCGG